>NC_034188.2:31643531-31921031 GCF_002021735.2 Oncorhynchus kisutch | reverse complement strand
CATGATGTAAAAGATATGCAGGCTAAACAGCATTTGTTGTTGAATTGGCTACATTTAAATAAGAGTTTAAATATTATTTTTGAAAACACTGAAGTGGGCTATTATTTGCAGCTGTCACTATCACCATGAACACACCCCGAAGCACTGAACGGTCTGTGTTACCACCTTATTAACAGGCCTACAGCGTGCAGTAGGATGCGTTGATCAGTTGATTGACAGCAGGTGTAGGCCTACTGCAGAACGATGTGGAAGCTCGTGTGGATGTGGATGCTCACCAACATTTATAGTTAAGTATAATGCATCGTTATAGTTATTGCCCTTGGTATGGATGGCTCTTCAGTCGTGCAATTTTACATCTAGCTAAGGTGTTTGGTGCAGTATTTCTCAAGTTTAAAAAAATGGGTATGAAAAACTAGTCAGGGCACTCCATACATTCTGTCAGGTTGGGAAAAGTCTGGCTGTGCGCCTAGGACAGATTTCTGAGAACAATAACACATCTACAAATACATCATCTACAAGCTGTCACACTATGTACATAAAGCACAAGCTACACACTGTTTATCAGTGCCCAAAATCACTTGCTAGCTAACTAAGTTCCAACTATGTGTTTGACAATGAAGCTAGCAAGTAGTAGCTAGCAGGCACATTAAGCAGCCAGGCCTCAATCAGCTTATCAATTCACTTGAAGGGAATCATATTACAAAACAGGTCATGGGGGACACAAGATGCTTGTGAATGGATTTTGGAATATCGACAAGTTGAAGTTGGGATACAAGTGAGCTCTGTGAGAGAAAAAGTACATATTTACCTGATTTGCTTGATATTAATAGTTAGCAATTAATACTTAACAAATAGGAAGATATTTCTGTCCTGTTAGAGTCTCTGTTTTATGGTCTCCACTCTAGTTCCCCGCAGCTAATCTGGGCATATGGTCACTAGAGATGGCTTGAGCTGACAAATGAGTTAAAGACTGCATTTCATAGACAAGATGTGGTGGGTGTAACCGAGATAGAGATTTAGAACAATTTCTCATTGTCTCTCTTACTTAGTTAAAATATTCCACCACAGTATTTGGTGACCCAGATGGGACACCAATCTCCATCTGCTGACTGCTCCTGGGGAGCTGGGTTTAACCGGGCACGGGGCCTGCCTAAGATCTGAAGGAGGGTGTCAGGCAGGTAGTTACGGCGTTCCAAACAGAGACAGATAAATAGGGTGAGACTGACATTTCCTTGAAACAATTTTTTTTTTTAAAGAGAAAATCAGGTTCCCGAGGGAATTTAACATCCAGAATCTGTGTGAACTGGATTAAAATCAATTAGCGTTAGCATCCAGAATCTGTTTGAACTGGATGAATCCAGAATCTGTGTGAACTAGTCTAAGACTTTAAAGCAAAAACCCTGTGTGGGTTAGAGACCTATGTGAACTCAAAAGCACTATAGAAAAATGAGAGAATGCATTATAATGAATAGCATAAAATGGTAAGGACTACCTGTGAAGTTATTGCCGTTTTAAGGATATGAGATCCTGTACCATGGGTTAGTATTGTAAAATGTAAATGTATGAGTTGTGTTATCTCAGGACCTAATTCCAAGATAGAAATTAGAAAATATTCCTGCAGGTTTAAAAAAATATTGTAGATAACAACTAATTGATTAAGTATGTTTTGGGAACAGTACTGTGTGAATGTGAATGAGAGTTGTGTGAGTGTGGAAATAAGAGTTAATCTGAAGTTTGGATAGATATAGAAATGTGTGAAATAATATGATTTTAAATTTGTATAGAATATCCATCATAGAATATCACGGGTGGTATTGAGAGCATAATGTTATTTTACAACAATTGCGGCAAGTCTATAATTTCTGGAAGTCTAAGGAATTGTTGAGGATACGTGTGGAGTATTATTCCCATAGGGCAGCATCTGGGAAACTAACGTTTTTGGCTTCCGCTGGGAGTGTATGCACATGGAGTTGATGGGAACGCACATGGAGTTGATGGGAACGCACATGGAGTTGATGGGAGTACCTAAAATTTCCTACGTTATATATATATATATTATTTCCGTAAAGATATGAAGTAAAAGAATGTATGAGAAATAACCATGTGTGTAACGGTTTTCTTCTTCCTCTGACGAGGAGTATGAAATATCGGACAAATGCACAGCGTGGTAAGTGTCCATAATATATTTAATCAACTGAACACAGAATACAAAAGAACAAGAGAAATAAAGGAAAAAACGAAATAGTTCTGTATGGAAAACACAGACACAGAAAACAATGACCCACGACCCATAGTGGGAAAACAGGCTGCCTAAGTATGGTTCTCAATCAGGGACAACGATCGACAATTGCCTCTGATTGGGAACCATACCAGGCCAAACACAGAAATACAAAACATAGAAAACAAAACATAGAATGCCCACCCCAACTCACGCCCTGACCAAACTAAAACAGAGAGATAAACAAGGAACTAAGGTCAGGACGTGACCATGTGTGTATATTCGATTACTAGAGATTTGATAAAGTAATACAGGGAATATAATGAGATGCAACATAAACAACCCATGCGTAGATGTACTTAGGTTCAAGAGTGGTGTCTTTATGGATAATTTGTTAGATCGAAGGTGAAAGCATTAAATGACTGTAAACAGGATCTGGGAGAAAATCTCAGAAAAAGATTGGCATATATTAAAACCCTGAGGAGAGAGGAGTGGGAATAAATTCAAATTCAGCCCTGCTGACAGGAAAATTCAAATCTTAGAGAATTCAGGGATGTAATTGTGACTTGGCACAATGACATAAAAGAAGAATCATTAGCTCAATACGCCAGCGTATTAATGTTCGCGTTCTATCAGCGTAATCGTACTATTTGTGATGTAATTTGAGTATGTAGTATTCCTATTGGTCTGACAAAATATTTGTTTTAACTAACAGATAACACATTTGTTGGTTGCGTTCACATTGTGAACTGCATATCATTGCATCGAACTTGATAATATATTAACTACATGCTATCCAACTACCCAACGTTTATTGACTTGATTATTCACGTCATTCTTAGCTTAGCTACATGATGTTGTCATTGTGCGTTCTCAATGGACATTGTTAAATGGGGTACTCTGTGGATTTGCTCTGACTATTGCTCGGATTTCAGAGTACTGGTCTGGATGTACCAGAGCGCAGAATAACTGATGAATTTACGAATGTTCCACGCCTGGTTAAATATGGCCGGTGTCAGTAAACGTTAGGGGGAAAAAAGTCATTTGAATTATTGCCAACACCACAGTTAGACACCAAGAGTGAAGGAGAGTGAAGATGTATTATCTTGTTTGTGTCTGGAAGTAGCGTTAGCTAATTAGCTAGCCAACTTTAGCCAGTTAGCTTGGGGGCTTCTTGACTGCCTTGTGGGAAGAAAAGTATTATGCATTATGAATCAGAGAGCTTGGATCGACCCTGTTCCTTAGTGGATTTCGGGGTTGAATAATCCTTGTGAGAATCAAGGACAGTGGATAATAGGTAACATATTAAAATTGGCAGTATATATGGGCAAGAGCACACATTTTGTTTAAAAATAGTCAACCTTTGTATCGCGCCGCATTCAAACAATTGCCAAAGGGTGTAGATGTGGGGGTTCTGTGTTAATACAATATGTAATGGATTTGTTATTGCCGTGAATTGATGAAGAAACTCATATACCAAACATCGCCACATTAGTATACTGTGTGGTAGAGCAGGGTCACAAGGCATCATATGGGAAAGTACAACCAGCAAAACAAGAGATTCCATATTATGGAAGTGGCCTTCCTGTGAACAGCGGGTATGTTGTTTTTACTATAATTAAATACAAATTGTTCACCTGGTAATGTAACGTTAGCAGAAAGACAGAGGGAGAGTATGGTTGAGATTGTAGAAAGATGTCTGAGTTTAAGGGAAGTTAACCAAGGAGAGTATGTCAATTGGAAAGTAAAGATTTCGAATTTGAATTGTTTGGATTGATTAACAATTGGCTGATGTATTTTCTACATTTCGCCGCATTAGAGGTTAATCTTAAAATAATAGAAGTTTAATGAGTGTGAAGCAGAGGTTGGTATAAAAAAAATATAGAGTAATGTTGTTAGGGTAGACTACATGTAAACATTGCCTTCTAGTAAAGAGATAATAACCATGGTTCATTTTCTTTTCTAATCCTTACAATGACGAAGACATTGATAAGGAGGGTTCACGTGCATTTAATGAGTGTTGACAGTATGTGAATGGTAATATGTTATTAGTGTGTTTTTTGATAGCACTCTAATGATGTGATATTTTAGTAATACAAGGTAAAGGTTAAATAATGAGTAGAGTGGTAATGGAGCCTACTGCACCCACTGCATTTGGGGTGGGGGTGGGGATTCCGCTATGCAAGCCTTATCATCTTTTTCAAAATAGCAGCAACAAACCCTCTAGAAAGCAGCAGGACTGGAAAATGGTACATACAGTAGCGATGTATGGTCTCGGTTAGATCAATAGGGGTTCATAGAGATTAGAGTATTTTTGTTAAGGGAGACATAGGAGACCACGTCTCAAACAACATTTAAATAGATGCCTGGGATCAAATATCACTGGTTCCTTATGCTAAGGAAATGTTTTGTTTCTCTTCCAGGAGAATGGGGGTAGTCATTTTCTCTTTCTTTGAAATGTTTCCTGAGGCTATGGTCTTGGGAGAGGGGTTAGTGAAATTTGGCAGTTTAAAAGGTACTATAAAGGGATTTGGTTGTAAAGAGGAGTTAACAAATTAAATAAGTCCTGGCCGTTTGAATCCGGAAACTAAGTGAAAGTTATGACTTCACAGGAGAGCCGTTTGAGCGTCAAACATTTTATTTTTGCAAAATGCATTTTTTGGCAGAAATACCTTCCCTTACCTTATGTGAACTTTTATGTGTCTTAATATCAAACTTGTATGTCATCTGTAAATACGAATACAATATTTCGATTACAAGCCATGTTGGATGGTATCTAGATGCATGAAAGGGATATTTTGACCAAATGGTGTGGACCTCAAAACCCCCTCTAACCGGCTGAAGAAATGGCTATCACTGCAGCCCTGTCCTGCACCACCTCCATCGAGAGACCTGAGTTTTAGCCAGCAACCGGTGTACAGCATCCAGTTGAAGTTATCAAATGCCTTTTCTCTCAGGAGTGCAACAGAAGTCCACGTGGAGTGAGCATGGAGAGAGATCCATTCCAAAATGTCTCTCATATTGCTGGTATACTGGTTGGCAAATGGACAAGACATAATGAGTTGAGCCTGAAGATTGAGTGCCGGGAAGGGAGGGGGTTGGTTAACTGTGCCCGTAATTGATTTAGTTTGGGGTATCAGGTTGATTGTGGAGGTATACACTGCTAAATTTACAGTAATTTAGGCTAAGAATGCATTGAGATACTGATCTCTAATTATGATTGTAATGAGAATGTTAATACTAGAATTATAGGATAATTATATTGTATGTTAATATAAATGTACATTCTGCCAGTGTTGATGTGTGTTAAGTTGAGGGTTGAGTGATATAACCAATGTGAATCACTGAGCAATGTCATTCCGGATTTTGGTTGGATAATTCATTGGGTTTTAATTCTGATTTGGAACTGAAGGATTTCCCTGACCTATTCCCTAATCCTGACTACATCTCTGATGAAGACCCCAATTCTAAGCATAAGGACCCAGATGTGGAGCTCATGTTCCTACTGAGTGTACAAAGTGCCCAGAGAGGGGTTTCTGTCACTGGTGTAGGAAGGGTCTGTTCTAAATGGGGTGGACATTTTCATCATGCTGACCCCTACCTTTGTGTGTGGTGTGTGACGACCCTCCCACTCTGTCTGCCAAATTCTTTCTCTTGGCTCTTGTTTTCCTTAATAGGATGTCGGTGGGCGGAGCCGGGAGGGTCGTCAGCGAAATGGGACACACCTGGGCTCGGGTGTGTCCCAGGATAAATGCACCTCTTCACCTTATCCATTGAGGGGGCTCTCTCCATGCAGACACTGATAGATTTTGGTTGTGGCGGTTTTTATTTGTTTGCGTTGGCACCTTTCAACACCCCCCGTTATCACATTCATGCACGTAACCACTCACTTACACTACTGATTACTGACTACACACACCATTGCTAATTGTATTTAGTTTACTTTAGTTAACAAATAAATCAAATCAAATCAAATATATTTATATAGCCCTTCTTACATCAGCTGATATCTCAAAGTGCTGTACAGAAACCCAGCCTAAAACCCCAAACAGCAAGCAATGCAGGTGTAGAAGCACGGTGGCAAGGAAAAACTCCCTAGAAAGGCCAAAACCTAGGAAGAAACCTAGAGAGGAACCAGGCTATGAGGGGTGGCCAGTCCTCTTCTGGCTGTGCCGGGTGGAGATTATAACAGAACATGGCCAAGATGTTCAAATGTTCATAAATGACCAGCATGGTCAAATAATAATAATCACAGTAGTTGTCGAGGGTGCAGCAAGTCAGCACCTCAGGAGTAAATGTCAGTTGGCTTTTCATAGCCAACTGACATTTAAGAGTATCTCTTAAGAGTATCTCTACCGCATCATTAAGAGTATCTCTACCGCACCTGCTGTCTCTAGAGAGTTGAAAACAGCATGTCTGGGACAGGTAGCACGTCCGGTGAAGAGTTCAGGATTCCATAGCTGCAGGCAGAACAGTTGAAACTGGAGCAGCAGCACGGCCAAGTGGACTGGGGACAGCAAGGAGTCCTCATGCCATTTAGTCCTGAGGCATGGTCCTAGGGCTCAGGTCCTCTGAGAGAGAGAAAGAAAGAGAGAAATAGAGGATTAGAGAGAGCATACTTAAATTCACACAGGACACCAGATAAGACAGAACTACTCCAGATATAACAAACTGACCCTAGCCCCCCTACACATAAACTGCTACAGCATAAATACTGGAGGCTGAGACAGGAGGGGTCAGGAGACATTGTGGCCCCATCGAATGATACCGCCGTACAGGGCCAAACAGGAGGGATATAACCCCACCCACATCCTCCACACCACTAGAGGGATATCTTCAACCACCAACTTACCATCCTGAGACAAGGCCGAGTATAGCCCACAAAGATATCCGCCACGGCGTAGTTTAAAAGTAGAAACTCTACCTCAGGTGAGCAATGGCTCGAGACTTCCTTAAATATCGTGCACCAGCTGTTGTTTACAAAAATACATAGACCGCCGTCCCTTGTCTTACCAGACGCCGCTGTTCTATCCTGCCGGTACATCGTATAACCAGCTGTATGTTGATATTGTCGTTGTTCAGTCTTGACTCCCTGAATATATGATATATGATATGATGTTACAGTTTTTAATGTCCTGTTGGTAGTTTAATCTTCCCAATAATTCGTCCATTGTATTGTCCAAAGATTGCATGTTTGCAAGCAGAAATGAGGGGAGTGGGGGTTTATTCAATCGGCTCCTACTCCTCAGAAGGCAACCCGCCCGATCTTTCGCCGCCTCCTCTTCACGCAGATCACTGGGGTCGGGGCCTGTTCCCGAGGGAGCCATATATCCTCCGCCTCGGGCTCGTCAGAGTCGTGGAAGAAGAAAAAGGATTCTGCTAGTCCGTAGTGAGTTATCGCAGTCCTGATGTCTAAAAGTTATTTTCGGTCATAAGAGACGGTAGCAGCAACATTATGTACAAAAAAAAATTAAAAAATAAGTTACAAACAACACAATCGGTTGGGGGCACGTAAAACGTCTGCCTTCTGCTCTGGCGCCATTTTAGCGAACCTTTACCCCAGTCTGAGGTCCTGAGCCCTCTGGAGCAGGCTTTCATCAAGGACAACAGGTGGACTCAAATCAAGTTATAGAAACATCTCGAGGATGATCAATGGAAACAGGATGCACCTGAGCTCAATTTCGAGTCTCATAGCAAAGTGTCTTACTTTGTAAATACTTACGCAAATAAGGTATTTCAGTTTTAGATTTTTAATACATTTGCAAACATTGCTAAAAACCTGTTTTTGCTATGTCATTATGGTGTACTGTGTGTAGATTGTTGAGGAAAAAATGTATTTAATCAAATTTAGAATAAGGCTGTAACATAACAAAATGTGGAAAAAGTCACGGAGACTGAATATTATCCGAATACACTATATGTACATTAGGGATGTGCAGCTTTCCCTTTCAAGACAATTTGATACATGGTCTTCGATAGGATACAGGAACAGTAAGTGTTAGTTTGAATCAATTTGGTGTGATTCGGTTTGATTTGAGAATGAATCTAATGCGATTCGGTTCGATGTGATACGGTACGATTCGATGCACTAGCATTTGTTGCATAAACACATTCATTTTCCCTTTGAAATTAAAACCTGCTGCTGATGGAGTTCATGAGCTGGGCCTCTCTGAGAAGCTGGATCTGTGTGCGTGCGTGTGCGTGCGTGTGCGTGTGCGTGCGTGCGTGTGCTTTTTATGCCCTACAGTCAATTATGAGTGCATATCTACTTATATTAAATATATCATTATTAATATATGCCTACTGTATGATAGCTAGCAAATGAATTAGCCAAGCTGAAATTTCTGAAGAAGGGGAATGTTTTGTTCCTACAATTTCCAAAAGATAACAAAACAAAAACAGATTTCCGTTTTTGAGACGTGTTTGTGCCGTCATGTGCATTAGTAGCACAATTTCAAACTTATTTGCATTCGTATGTTGACTTCTCCATTGATATTGTTTTTAAGTTTTAGCTGACTTTTCTTAGCGGATGTAGAATCGTCGCAAATTGAATTATGGGGAGTTTCAGGACCCGGAGTGAACATAACTGTACATTCGCAAAGCAAACTAAAAACGAGGACTGAGGGGCTGAAGTTGCACACTTCCCTTGCTTGGCTAATCGTTTGGACCACCCTCCAAGATGGCGACGGGGATTCCCCCAAGGGCATAAGGCAAGGGTAAATGGACGAGGGTGTGTCTTTTAAGTGTTTGGACCGCAGTCTAAGCATCTACCACCCAATTACCACTATCAAATTAGGGGGGGGGGGTAGTCTATGTTTTTTGTCCCCCCACTTTGGTTCTGAAATCACCATCACCCAGCTAATTAACTTGTCATTTTTGCAGATTAAATATTTGAGCTGAACCAATGAATATCTTGTGGAACTTCGGATAGCAAAACTATTGCTGATGGTGAGCCTGAACAATCCAAATTAAATATGTTGTAAGCCCGTTCACTCGGTAGCTTACTTTTATTCCGGTAAAACACCATTTTCAACAGCGCATAGATAACAATAGCCTAGCAAATTACATAGGTTGTCACCCAATTAATAAAGCCTAATATGGTGCAAGCCATTTCAGCATTTGAATGCTGAAGATGCCGCACAGATGTGCAAGATCAGGAACAGACCGCCTACCTTGCATTGGTCAGCGCGCAAAGCTGGCCACAGTGAGGGAAAACGGATATTGCCTAGGTTGTTTGGCATGCAAAAGGACTGTCACACGGTTACATGCAGTTTGACACTGAAGGAGAGGATGCATCAGTTGTCACAAAAGATTAGGTATTTTCGGGAAGGTAGAAAGAATGTAATATAAGCAAAACATTTTTTGATTATCATTTGTATCGGTTTGGGGCCCGCCAACCAAGGCAGTTAAATCTTAAACATTTGAATCGGGGACCGATGCCGATCGGTGAATCGTTACATACCTACAGTAGGCCCACGAGCATCTCTGGATTTCGTTTAAGGCATTACATGCAGTTTTAGCAAAGATACAAATATTCTACATGTATTTGAAATACATTTTACCTGACGTTAAATGTGTATATTGGAGAGAAAAAAATCTGTATGGGGTCTTGATAATAGAACTTACTTACTTAGACACCTGAGCACCATTCTATAAACCTCACCTTCAGCTTGCAAGAAAATGGGAGAAGAACTTTTATAGCAGGCCACTACCTGAAATTGTCCAGTTGGACTGCTGATTTTCACTTCTATTTCAAACTATTTTCACCTGTTTGCTTCTATTAAACGTATGGATTAGTCAGAACGCAGTAGTGGGTATGTGTGTTGAGAATGTAGGCCCGGAGAACAGTGTTACAAAGGATACTTCAATAGCAGTTTCCTTATGGGGCTCCCTTCAGGGCCAGATAAAACTATAGGCCCAGGATAACCACACTGTGGGCTTATTAACACATATACCCAGAGACAGACATACACAGTGCAAATAGACCCACACACATACTGTATACACACAAACACATACACACGCTGATGGCACATCAGTGTCCTGCTGTTCTCCTGCGGAGAGAGCGGTGGAGGACGTCCACACACCACATTAGCTGATGTCATCAGCAGAGAGCGACAGAACATTCCACAGCAGTTCTCCGCTGTGTTCACTGACTGAATGGAGTGGAAAGGGAAGCCACACACTTTTTATAGATTCATCCAAAATAATACTCCCTTTCAATTGGAATACCTGGATAACCAGGAAGTATAACTGTTCCATATACCTGCAACAGCCGACCTGGGATTTGAACCCATGCCACAATGAAGGACTAACAGATATGTGGTCCCAGGGTGACAGTACTTCAGGTTTCGGGAAAGCAGTAGCCATACTAACTGAGGTAAACATTGAGGAGTAGAGGTCTTCACGGATCCACCTGTACCCGGATACCCGAGACCCTGTCTGGGTATTCAAAAAAATGTCACAGGGCTAGGCGGATCTGATATGATTTTCAAGGGTCTTCGAGTATGTGTAATTTGAACTGAAGGGCTCGTACAGATCCGACTATAACTGCTGCAGTAGAGAGAGAGAGAAATCATTTATGCTACCACTCTATCTTTTCACAACAGTGTAGATTGTTGCTGTTGTTGGCCAATCATAAGTCATCAAATCGGCAAGAGGCTACAGTCATAGAGCCTCCATGTGGGGCAAAAGTTAGGAGATATCTAAACAATGGAATTAAAATGACGGAATGAAAAGTTAAAGGAGAAGGATAGTCTACAACGACCAAGAGCAAACAGGTAGGCTGCTACTTAATATTCTGAATGAAGTTGTTGTAATTTGTAACTGTAGGATGAGAAAGTGCATCGACTGCAGCCTCAATTAGCCTAGCTAGATAACGTTAGCTACGTAGCTTAACTAGCTTCTCCCGGTTTGATGCAGTCAAGACAGGTACTATGTCATAATATTTTATGATAAATAACCTAGCTATGGCAGCTATTAGTCTACTATAGCGTGAGTTGGCTTGGTTGGATGCTGTCTCCCCCTGCTCCCTCCCTGTGTCACTCGCTCACAGTATGCCCCCCTCCCCCGCATGCTAGAGCGGCACCTCTCTCTCCCTCATCTCACGCATTATCAGCGCCGTTTAATAAAGTAGAGTAAAAATGATTTTTCTGCTGCTTCCCTCACTCGGATCGGACCAGGTCTGAATCCGACCAGGTCTATACGGAACGGGTCTAGTTGTCCTCAGGTCTGTTCGGAACAGGTCTCAACTTTTTGGACCTGTGAAGATCTCTATTGGGGAGTAGTGGATAAAGTTAGAGGTGTTATCGACTGATAAGGTCATTGAGTTGTCATGGCGATGGTAACTAAAAGAGTTTGGCAGTTTGTAGCTAAAAGAGTTTGGCAGTGATATAAAGAGTTTGGCTGTGATATAATCCAACCTTATACATCATTAGGGTGACCTTTGAATAGATTACATTATGTCCTGTTAATGATCAGTTATAACCTCCAGGCATTACAGGCCATATTCATAGCATGGACTCGTCCTACAGTCAGTCTTTTGTCCCTTGGATTTGATGCTTGCTGCCCAGGAGTTGACTAATCCTACCGATTAAACAATAGACTCAGGTCCTCCTGAGGACATCATGCCCATGCTTGATACAAACGTGTCCACCTTCTTCTCTCTCATTCCCCCTCTCTCTCTCTCTCTCTCTCTCTCTCTCTCTGTGTCTCTCTCTGTCTCTTTCTGTTTCTCTCTGTCTCTCTCTCTCTCATTTGAGGAGATATAATCACTGCGTTCTATACTGCAGGTTATTTGAGGCCACATTAGCAGTTCTCTCTCATTCCCTCTCTCTCTCTCTCTCTCTCTCTCTCTCTCTCTCTCTCTCTGTCTGTCTCTGTCTCTCTCTTTCTGTCTCTCTCTCTCTCTCTTTCTCTCTCTCTCTCTCTCTCTGTCTGTCTCTGTCTCTCTCTTTCTGTCTCTCTCTGTCTCTCTCTCATTGGAGAAAATATAATCACTGCATTCTATACTGCAGGTTATTTGAGGCCACATATTATCAGTTTTCTCTCTCATTCTCTCTCTCTCTCTCTCTCTCTCTCTCTCTCTCTGTCTGTCTCTGTCTTTCTGTCTCTCTCTCTCTCTCTCTCTTTCTTTCTCTCTCTCTCTCTCTGTCTGTCTCTGTCTCTCTCTTTCTGTCTCTCTCTGTCTCTCTCTCATTGGAGAAAATATAATCACTGCATTCTGTACTGCAGGTTATTTGAGGCCACATATTATCAGTTTTCTTTCTCATTCCCTCCATCCACAACTGACTATTTTTTATTTCTCTCTGCCCTGTGAGAGAGATGTCTGTCATTACTATTCATGAAGGGAGCCATCTCTTCTAGCACACACAGAGTGAGAGAGGGAGAGGAGAGAGAGAGAGAGAGAGAGAGAGAGAGAGAGAGAGAGAGAGAGAGAGAGAGTGAGAGAGAGAGAGAGAGAGAGAGAGAGAGAGAGACTACACGGAATGTTATCCAACGGAGTCACCTCATAAAAATCTATGAAAAACTGGAGAGGGATGGACGATTTGTCACAACTTTCAATTTATTTTTTAACACCTGACAGTACGAGTATAGGGTGCAATTGGCTGACATTGAAGTGGTCTGGAAGGCTTATTGGAGTGGGAGCGCTGTCAACACTTTCTACAAAGAAGTAGACTAAAAGCTTTTAAAGGACAGCGAGACATAAAGAGAGTTAATCATTGGGAATAATACAATACAATCCCAATACCTCACATAATAGCACACACTATCAAACTCAATCACCACCATTACTTCTACTTCTGTCTCTGGGATTGGACAACAAATAAACAAACCCCAAAGAACAAATGTTCACCCATCAGCGCTTAGCTGTCAATATCTCACGTTCTGTGTCTCCCACCCACTCCTACTCCTCATATCTTCATCTCTCCTTCATCTGCCTCCCAGTCTTTCACTACTCTTTCTCCCCATCTCTTTTTCACTCCCCCCTCCCAGAGTAAATCAGCCTCTGCACAAGGCAGGGCATGTTAGAAGTCAAATCTGGAAAGCGGCAGCACCTGTCCTCTTTTCTCATCTCTTCCCGGCTTTAAGCTCATTTCAAAGGCTGTGATCCACCCCCTACTCCCCCTACCTCCCCCTACCTCCCCCTCCCAGCCTCTGTACTGAACAGGACATAATGATACTCCTTTAGCAGAGATGGAGATTTCAGCAGTACTGAGAACCAGAGCAGAGTGGTAAGAGAAAGTAAAGGAAGTGACAGACAGAAAGAGGGAGAAAAGGAGAGAGGGCATGAGGACATAAGGACATCAGGCCCTGTGGGAGACTCCCATAATGATATGGATTATTATACTCCATTATGACCGGTAGACTCCATTTTGATTACATGGGATATGAACATGGTGTACCTTTAGAATCCTCCCCAAAAAATGTGCCCCTGTGTCCTCCACCACCACCTGCACACCCCAGCAGGACCTCAAAGGAGTACTATCTCTCAATGCTTTACAGGGAGAAAGAGAGAGAAAGAGCGAGAGATAAGAGAGACCTACATAGAGACAGGCATATATAAAGAGAGATGTAGAGAGACAGAGACATCGAATCATTGGTAAGAGGTAGCAAGAACACCCTAACGGGATAATACCTGCATTTAGTACAGACTCTGCTCAGTGAGAGAGAATGATCAGCACTACTTCACTGTGAGTCGACCAGTTCAGCTCAGCCTTGTTATGTGCTGCCAGTTTCATCTGGGTGACAGCTCATTTCCTCTGAAATACCTGCCTTCCTACAAACTCAGGGGCCAACGCCAACACTATCCCTTATTGGAACCTTTCTTTGTCTCTCTCTCTCTCTCTTTCCCTCTCTCTATGTCTCTCTCTTTGCTCTCTCTCTCTCTCTCTCTTTGCTCTCTCTCTCTCTCTTTGCTCTCTCTTTCTTTGCTCTCTTTCTCTCTGCTCTCTCTCTTTGCTCTCTTTCTCTCTGCTCTCTCTCTCTTTACTTTCTCTCTCGCTCTCTTTGCTCTCTTTCTCTCTCTGCTCTCTCTCTCTCTCTTTCTCTCTCTCTTTCTCTCTCTCTTTGCTCTCTCTCTCTCAATTCAATTTTCAATTCAATTTGCTTTATTGGCATGACGTAACAATGTACATATTGCCAAAGCTTACTTTGGATATTTACAATATGAAAATACTAAGAATCAAAACTGTCAACGGGACAACAGTAACAACAATAACCAACGGTCAAAATAACCATACATTGAACAATAACAATAAGCATACAGTAGAGGACATGTGCATGTTGATTGGTCTGTCAGACACTGTCCCTCAACTTATGGCAGCAATGTAGTGCGCTGCCAACCCACAGCTCTCTGCGTCCTCCCCCAACAGGATGGGTAGCCTACTCTCATCAGAGAGGTCTTTGAAACCTTAGGGTTTCAAATTTAGGGAAATTACACTCTCTAATTGTAATATTTTTGACATTTTGTCAGGAAATGCAGCTCCATCTCAGGTTCTGCTGTACAGTGGTTGCACAGCCTTTCCTCTACAGGGAGCCAGGTTTTCCTGTGTCTACCCTTCCAATGACAAGGCTGTGCTCACTGAGCCTGTACTTTGTCAAGGTTTTTCTAAGGTTTTGATCGGTAACCATGGTCAAATAGTTAGCCACGTGTACTGTCAATTTAGGGCCAGATAGCACTGCATTTTGCTTTGTGCTTGTGTTTCCCATTAAGCAATGTAGTTTTGTTTTGACTGTGTTGTAATTTGGTTTATTCTGATTGATTGGATGTTCTGGTTCTGAGGCTTCAGTGTATTAGTAGAACAAGTGTGTGAACTGAGCCCCAGGACCAGCTGGATGAGGGGACTCTTTTCTTTGCTCAGCTCTTGGCATTGCAGGGCTTGGTAATGATATGAGAGGGGATCACTGTATTTTAGATGTTTCCAAAACTTAATTGCTCTTTTTTGAGTTTTTATTATTAGTGAATATTGGCCTAATTCTGCCCTGCATGCACTGTTTGTACTTTTCCTCTGGACATGTAGGAGAATCTTACAGAACTCTGCATGCAGGGTTTCAATGGGGTGTTTGTCCCACATGATGAAATCTTGTTTTGCAAGTGGACCCCACAACTCGCTGCCATAAAGTGCAATTGCTTCAATGACACATTCAATTAGTTTTAGCCAAATTTTCAATTTGAATTTGAATTTGAATTAGTTTTTTAATGGCGTAGAATGCCCTGCGTGCATTCTCTCTCAGGTCATTCACTGCCTCATTAAGGTGTCCAGTTGGGCTTATTTTTTTATCTTCCCTGGAAAATCATTATTTTAGTATTTTGGGGGTTTACTGCCAGGGCCCAGGTCTGACAGTACTGCTCTAGCAGGTCCAGGCTCTGCTGTAGGCCATGTGCTGTGGGTGACAGCAGGCATAGGTCATCTGCGAAGAGTAGGCATTTAACCTCTGAATTGTGGAGACTAACACCGGGGGCTGAGGATTTTCTAGAATAGTGATCAATTCATTGATGTAAATATTGAAGAGTGCAGGGCTCAGATTGCAACCCTGGCGAAGGCCCCGCCCCTGGTTAAAGAATTCTGTTATTTTCTTGCCAATTTTAATGCTGCATGTATTGCCAGTATACATTGATTAAATTATGTCATATATTTTACCCCCTACACCACTTTCAATAACTTTGTAGAACAGTCCTGTATGCCAAATAGAATCAAATGCTTTTTGGAAGTCGATAAAGCAAGTGTATATTTTGGTATTATTTTGGGGGGGGACATGTTTATCTATCAGAGTGTGTAAGGTGTAAATATGATCAGTCGTGCGATGTTTTGGTATAAATCCAATTTGGCTTTTACTCAGGACATTGTGCTTATTAAGGAAGTTTAGAACTCTTAAATGTATAATATTACAGAAAACCTTCCCCAGGTTACTGTTCGCACACATGCCTCTGTAATTTTTAGGGTCAAATTTGTCTCCGTTCTTAAGGATTGGGGTGATGAGTCCTTGATTCCAGATGGCA
The DNA here is from genome assembly GCF_002021735.2 of Oncorhynchus kisutch. Classification (NCBI taxonomy): domain Eukaryota; kingdom Metazoa; phylum Chordata; class Actinopteri; order Salmoniformes; family Salmonidae; genus Oncorhynchus; species Oncorhynchus kisutch. Next base: position 31,904,811 of record NC_034188.2, on the reverse strand, counting down.
GGGAAATAACCTACACTCAGGATCAAATTAAACAGTTTTAATATAGCCAATAGAAATTTTGCACTCGTGAGTTTTAGCATCTCATTTAGGATGCCATCAGGTCTGCATGCTTTTTTCAATTTGAGGGCCTGAAGTTTCTTATAGAGCTCCTAGTCAGTAATTGGGGAGTTCAATGGATTTTGACTGTCCTAATCCATAAATTCTCATGAATTTGGCGTTATTCTGCGTTCGTGTCAATTTGAACGGTGTGGTAGAGTGTTTTAAAGTGGGTTGTCCATATGTCACCATTTTGTATCGTAAATTCCTCTTGTTTCGATTTTTTGAGTTTTTTCCAATTTTTCCAGAAGTTGTTTGTGTTTATAGACTCCTCAATTAGTGTCAGCTGCTTGCTGTTGTACTGTGATTTTTTTGGTTCTGAGTGTACGTTTATAGAGTTTTAAAGTCTCACTGTAATGAAGGCATTATCCACCATTATTTGGATCTCTGTGCTTTTGGTTGGAGGTGTTCTAAGTTTTATCCTTATAATTTTACAATCTGCATCAAACCAGTTGTCATCTGTGGTCTGTTTTGTTTTGTTTTTTATCAATTTGAATTGTGCTTATTATGCTGTTTGCCTGAATATATAGTTGATGTGTTTTCCTGCTAGATTGATACCTTCTTTACTGTGAGTGAATGTGGTATCCAGAAAGTTATCTAAGAGTGTTTGGATATTTTGGTTACAGGTTGCTTTCTGGTATTCTTCTGTGCTGTTTTGGGCCCATCTGTATGAATTTCTGATGTTGTACAGCTTACTGGGCTGTGAATGTTTGGTGGTTTCCATGTCTGTTCTTTTGAGGAACAATGTAATTTGGCTGTGATCAGACAGAGGTGTTAGTGGCTTGACAGTGAATGAGCTGAGAGAGAAAGGGTCAATGTTTGTAATCACATAGTCTACTGTACTGTGGCCAAGAGGTGAGCAGTAGGTGAGTCTCCCCAAAGAGTCCCCCCGTAACCTACCATTGACAAAGTACAGACCCATGCTTCTACAGAGCTGCAACAGATCCCTTCCATGTTTGTTGATGGTGCTGTCACTGTTGTTTCTATGGGGGAGATGAAGACAGTTAGAAACATTATGGCCTGTAATAAAGCTGTCCCCTTGTGTGGTCGTTAGATCAGGTAGTGTTCCTGTGTGCGCATTTGTGTCCCAACAGATGAGCACATTTCCCTGGGCCTGGAAATGGAACGTCTCTTCCTCAAGGGTGGGGAAGATATCCTCTGAGTAATATGGGGATTCTGAGGGGGGGATATATATGGCGCAAAGGAACACATATTTTTCTGTCAGTACAAGTTTCTTTTCTTTCAGTTTTAACCAAATGTGATATTTATCATTTTTGAGGGGATCAATTCGATTTTTTTGTTCGGATTTGTACCAAATGATCAGTCCTCCAGAGTCTCTGCCTCTATTGACAGAGCTGTGTTTCTGTGATGACACAATTACATCTCTGTAGCCTGTGGGACAGTGAGGGATGTCAGCCTTATACCATGTCTCCTGCAGAATGATGACGTCAACATCCACCAGTGCTAAACTCTTCAGTCCAAAGGTTGATGAGTTTAGGCCCTGATGGTTCCACATGCTAACTGATAGTGATTTCATGTTGCAGAAAGAAAGAATAGCAGTCAGAAATGCAGAAAAGCAGTAACTCTCTCTCTCTCTTTGCTCTCTCTCTCTCTGCCCTTTTTCTCAAATTTTCTCTTTCTTTTTCAACCCCTCTCACTCGCTCCTGTATTCTCCCTTGCTGGGTTCTCAGAAGTCATGGAAGCTATTTTCTGTTCATTTGTGGTGGGGTGAGGTTGGTGCAAAGGTAAAGAAATGATCTTTGGTGACATGTGGTATAATATATTCAGTCTCGACAGACACAAAGGAAGACATGAACATGAAAGAACATACGTTGAAACACACACACCCAAACACACACACATGCAGGAAGACACGGCTAGGTCCTCACATGAAATCACATACTTTGAAACACACACACACACACACACAGGCAGGCCCAGTCCCAGACATAGAGAAGAATGAATGGGCCAGTTTAAATCAGCCAAGCTGCTGCTGCACACTGAAAACCAATACCCTGATCGAGCACAGCAATGAAAGGAGCATACACTGACACACACACCCACACACACACACACACACACACACACACAAATACCTTCGGCCAGAAATGTAACCATGTGTACATTTATATGTACAAACAAATTGCTCTTGCTTCATGCTTTCTCCTTTTTTAACTTCATGAGAGCATCTCATACAATCTCATACATCCTTGTCTCTCTCGCGCGCTCTGCTTTTCCATTGAATAAAAGGAGAAAAGGAAGGGGGAACATAGTGCTCACAGAGAAATGTGAAGACAGGGTGAAGCTCCAGTATGATCAGTTTTAAGAGCTACACCATCTCTACCAAATCAAATGACAGGCCCAAGAGACCTCCTCTCTCCTCTCTTTCTGGAGCCGGGCCCGAAGATGGTGATTTCATTTTAGTAAATGTTTCTCTCTTTCGCTCTTTCTTTGTCTTAGACACATACACACACACTTTTTCAGAACCAAACACACTTCCCATATGTATCACTCCACCTCTCTCTCTCTCCTTCTCTCTTTCCTTCCCTCTGTGTTTTCAATCATATAGCTTTTATAAAGGCCTACCTATGATTGTGTAGAGCGAAGGCGGAGGTAGAAGGCGGGGATGGGGCATAAGAATGAAATGGGTCTTTATAAGAGCTGAGTCATCAGGTGAACATTATTTCTCTCACTGTGCCGTGTCGCAGGGAGTATTGATATTTCCTCAGTCTAAGATGGCCGCCTGCCGCCAGCGTCGTGATTGAGTGCTATGGTTTCCCCATCACAGGAATAAACCAACACTTATCGACATAAATACATATTTTGAATTGCAAATACAGTCAATTTGGAAGATTTACAGTGATATTTTACCCCAGAAAGCACACCTTTCTATGCATTTCTCCACAGCACAGAACACAAAAGCTATCGCCAATGGGCTACAGAATAGTAAATACTTTTAGGTACAGGTGAGTCATTATAGCACCGTCTTGAGAAATGGGAAGAGAACCAAAATATGCAGTTCTTATTTAAAGAGGTACATTACATTTTCAGTGTGCCGCCAACATACTTTGTTCTTCAATTTCAGCTGCCATTGTGTTGATATAGGACACATAAAGAAGAAAATACTGCATGATTAAAAAAATACATGATTATACCTCTCTCTTTCTTTAACTCTCGCTTCAGTGCAGTAGGGACTTGGCAGGGGAAGGGGGGTCCAGGTGGTAGGTGGTATTCCCACAGGAGAGGTCCCATGGTAGGGCTGATGGATGACTCGCTGTACCCTCTCTCTGGGTGTCCCCAGAATCAACCTAACTTCATCTCCTCCTGCTGTTAGAATAGGACAATGATTAACATCCTGGCCACCGGCAAGTACCACAGAAACACACTTTCAGGGCACCAGTTTGAGGAGTTCAGATCGGTAGAAGAGCTTGCTTTAAACACTGACTAGCGTGAAAAGAGCAATCGAAGCATTGAGAGTGGTGGAAACAGAACTGCAGTGAGTATGAAAGTTGAATATCCAAAAGACAAACTGATCAAACCTACATGTACATTTAGAGTAACTTTGGGTGAACTCCTGAGGTGTTGTTCGCCTACTGATATGATGAGGCAGGCAGCCAATTAGAGTGGAGAGATGGTGTGGACTGATTAACAGGCCACAGGTGAAGAGGACGGGGGGGGGCACAAGCAAGGGATGGGCACTAGGGGGGCCTCTGAATATATTTAAGTGATCACAGGAAATCAAACCAGCTCATTAATTTATAGCCTTGTGTGTCACTTGTTACTGCAGAGCGGATCCTCATTCTGATGTTTTACATTTAGACCCAGGCTGAGCTCTGACTGGGAGAACTGATCAGCCTCGTTATAAGTCTGCAGTCAGATGATCGCCCAATCAGATGATCCCACAATCAGTCAGTCAGTAATCATTTTTTGTTTGTATAACGCCTGGCTGTCACAGAGTCATTGAGCACAGGCCCAGGTATGAATAGTCAAACCCAGAGACTACCCATTATGATGAGCCCTGACTGGCCCACGTTTCAGACCTCATTAAAAACTGAAAGTCATACTGCAGGTTGAAAAAAATTAAACAATGTGAAGATAAATGAATGCATTAGCACAGAAAATCAAAAATGTTTTCTAGAATGTAAGATAACTTTTCTTTGTGATCAAATGAATGATAAGCTAGACAATGGCAACGCGGATCATGGTGCAGTGAAGTTCAAGTGCAGTTCAACACTTGCAACGTAGATCAATGCGTGCTGCAAACCAATGTAAACGTACCGACATTTTGAATTTTTAAACTGCCATTGAAGTCTCCATCATCCAGACGGTGAAACCCATATCTGCTGCTGGCAACTATGTTCCGTTTTTTACATTTGTTTTCGTGGTGGATTTCTGCCATGAACAACAAAACAACACAAAGGAACTAACTAGGGAGAAGCTGACACACTAAATACCCAGGGGGAGAGAGAGGAGAATGTTTTAAGTGTGTTTAAACCCAAACAATGTGTTGTTTTTTTTGTTTCACCGAATATAATAAATATAATAACTTTAATCCCTGAGTATTCACAAGAGTGCTCATTAATTCCGTCTCCATGGAGACCAGCACATTAGCACCACAAACAGGGATCAAAACAACACAATGTTTATCTCTGTCCCTCTGTCACTCTCCCACAATGCAACCCGATAAACACCCAGACAAAAAAAATAGAACAAAGACTGTGTGAGGATGATGGAGAATTACCCACCTAGAAAAGTCTAATACAAACATCAGGAGGGATGTGATTAAACATAATCTGCCATATACTCATTATTAAGGTTGTTTTCACGGTCAAATCGTTTGTTTGCTAAATCACGAGATGGAACGACCTTTGTTGACGTGGTTGCGATGAGAACAAAATCAGTTCATGTGCACAAATACACGATTATGTGTTTACCACTGAGGCACGCACAGTGGTAGACGAACTGATATTCAACACACACACAGGTTTGAGGGTGATTGGTAACCCGACCGTCAGTCTGTCTGTGTGGGATGAAAGATTAGAGGAGGTAGGACTGGCCCACACCTGAGGAACGGGAGGGAGAAGGTCACCAATTAAAAGCCCAGTCACTAACCAGATGTGCCACAGGCAGAGGTCAGAGTTCAAAGATAGTTAGTACTTGAATTATGCATTTCACTGACTCTGGCTCAACCATCACCCAAGGGCCACACACTCACATATATCACACATACTGTACATGCACACACACCTTAGAACTCTACTAATGAGCGTAGGTGGGGAGGCATCAAAGGTGAGGTTATTAATACTCCAAGGCTTCACTTAATATTTCAGTGAGAGTAAAACTCTGCTAACATTCTCAATGAAGGTAAATCACATAGACCATTAACAGACCTGCTGCGTTCAAATAGTTTGGAAATAGACAAATGTATCACATACTTTGATGGTTTGATTGAATCTGCCTGGAGTGCTAGATGAGCGGGATTTGCCCGTTTGTCACTATTCCATTGGTTCCATTGTGCAAGGCCAGCTCAACAAAACCCAACAAAATCCTTTCAAATATTTTTTTGAAATCAAATACTATTTGAACCCAGGTCTGTTATCAAAGACCGTTGTACAGGCCACTTGTCACCTAAAACACTCACAAACTCTTACAGATGCACAATCGAGAGCATCCTGTCAGGCTGTATCACCGCCTGGTATGGCAACTGCACCGCCCTCAAAGGCAAGGCTCTCCAGAGGGTAGTGCGGTCTGCACAACGCATCAACGGGGGCAAACTACCTGCCTCCAGGACATCTACAGCGCCCGATGTCACAGGAAGGACAAAAAGATCATCAAGGACAACAACCACCCGAGCCACTGCCTGAACACCACGCTATCATCCAGAAGGCGAGGTCAGTACAGGTGCATCAAATCTGGGACCGAGAGACTGAAAAACAGCTTCTATCTCAAGGCCATCAGACTGTTAAACAGCCATCACTAACATAGAGAGGCTGCTGTCAACATACAGACTCAAATCTCCACCCACTTTAATAAATATAATTAATAAAGGTATCGTTAGTCACTTTAAATAACGACACTTTAATAATGTTAACATATCCTACATCACTCATCTCATATGTACAGTGGGGCAAAAAGTATTTAGTCAGCCACCAATTGTGCAAGTTCTCCCACTTAAAAAGATGAGAGAGGCCTGTAATTTTCATCATAGGTACACTTCAACTATGACAGACAAAATGAGGGGGAAAAAATCCAGAAAATCACATTGTAGGATTTTTTATGAATTTATTTGCAAATTATGGTGGAAAATAAGAATTTGGTCAATAACAAAAGTTTATCTCAATACTTTGTTATATAACCTTTGTTGGCAATGACAGAGGTCAAACGTTTTCTGTAAGTCTTCACAAGGTTTTCACACACTGTTGATGGTATTTTGGCCCATTCCTCCATGTAAATCTCCTCTAGAGCAGTGATGTTTTGGGGCTGTTGCTGGGCAACACGGACTTTCAACTCCCTCCAAAGATTTTCTATGGGGTTGAGATCTGGAGACTGGCTAGGGCACTCCAGGACCTTGAAATGCTTCTTACGAAGCCACCTCTTTGTTGCCCGGGCGGTGTGTTTGGGATCATTGTCATGCTGAAAGACCCAGCCACGTTTCATCTTCAATGCCCTTGCTGATGGAAGGTGGTTTTCACTCAAAATCTCACGATACATGGCCCCGTTCATTCTTCCCTTTACACGGATCAGTCATCCTGGTCCCTTTGCAGAAAAACAGCCCCAAAGCATGATGTTTCCACCCCCATGCTTCACAGTAGGTATGGTGTCCTTTGGATGCAACTCAGCATTCTTTGTCCTCCAAACACGACGAGTTGAGTTTTTACTAAAAAGTTATATTTTGGTTTCATCTGACCATATGACATTCTCCCAATCTTCTTCGGGATCATCCAAATGCTCTCTAGCAAACTTTAGACGGGCCTGGACATGTACTGGCTTAAGCAGGGGGACACGACTGGCACTGCAGGATTTGAGTCCCTGGCGGCGTAGTGTGTTACTGATGGTAGGCTTTGTTACTTTGGTCCCAGCTCTCTGCAGGTCATTCACTAGGTCCCCCCCGTGTGGTTCTGGGATTTTTGCTCACCGTTCTTGTGATCATTTTGACCCCATGGGATGAGATCTTGCGTGGAGCCCCAGATCAAGGGAGATTATCAGTGGTCTTGTATGTCTTCCATTTCCTAATAATTTCTCCCACAGTTGATTTCTTCAAACCAAGCTGGACCTGCACCAGCCTGGTGTCCTTTGACAGCTCTTTGGTCTTGGCCATAGTGGAGTTTGGAGTGTGACTGTTTGAGGTTGTGGACAGGTGTCTTTTATACTGATAACAAGTTCAAACAGGTGCCATTAATACAGGTAATGAGTGGAGGACAGAGGAGCCTCTTAAAGAAGAAGTTACAGGTCTGTGAAGCCAGAAATCTTGCTTGTTTGTAGGTGACCAAATACTTATTTTCCACCATAATTTGCAAATAAATTCATAAAAAATCCTACAATGTGATTTTCTGGATTTTTTTTCTCATTTTGTCTGTCATAGTTGAAGTGTACCTATGATGGAAATTACAGGCCTCTCTCATCTTTTTAAGTGGGAGAACTTGCACAATTGGTGGCTGACTAAATACTTTTTTGCCCCACTGTATATACTGCTTATAACGCTCCGGGTGTCGTGGGTGTGGAGTCAGACGCAGGAAACAGAGAGTGCAATACTGTGCTCTTTAATGCGCTAACGCAACACTGGGTGCTCAAAACCAAATGCCCCAAACACGGGGGACGAAAACAATACAGCAGAATACATTACCAGGAACAAACACGTTCCTCTACTACATAACCGAAGGTCACAACAATTAATCCCGCACAAAGAAACAGGCGGGCCGGCTGTCTAATAAAGCCCAACTAATGACTCACTAACAGGTGCTAACAATAAACATACAAGTAGGGGGAGGAAAGACAATCAGTGGCAGCTAATAGGCCGGCGACGAAGACCGCTGAGCGCCACCCGACCGGGAAGGGGAGCCACCCTCGGTCGGACTTGTGACACTGCTCTATACCATCTACTGCATCTTGCCTATGCCGAATGGCCATCGCTCATCCATGTATTTATATGTTCATATTCTTATTCATCCCTTATATTTGTGTGTATAATATATTTGTTGTGAATTTGTTAGATCACTTGTTAGATATTACTGCATGGTCAGAACTAGAAGCACAAGCATTTCGCTACAGGCATTCATTTATTTTTTATATTTCATCTTTATTTAACCAGGTAGGCCAGATGAGAACAAGTTCTCATTTACAACTGCGACCTTGCCAAGATAAAGCAAAGCAGTGCGACACAAACAACAACACAGAGTTACACATGGAATAAACAAACATACAGTCAATAACACAATAGAAAATTATATATATATTGTGTCAAATGAGGTAAGATAAGGGAGGTAAGGGAATAAATGGGCTATAGAGTGATAGATGTGCAGAAGATGAATGTGCAAGTAGAGATACTGGAGTGAAAAGGAGCAAAATAAATAAATAACAGTATGGGGATGAGGTACAGTAGTTGGATGGGCTTTTTACAGATGGGCTATGTACAGGTGCAGGGATCTATGAGCTGCTCTGATGGCTGGTGCTTAAAGTTAAAGAGGTATATATGAGTCTCCAGCTTCAGTTATTTTTGGAATTGGTTCCAGTTATTAGCAGCAGAGAACTGGAAGGAAAAGCGGCCAAAGTAGGAATTGGCTTTGGGGGTGACCAGTGAAATATACCTGCTGGAGCGCGTACTATGGGTGGGTGCTGCTATGGTGACCAGTGAGCTGAGATAGGGCTTTACCTAGCAAACACTTATAGATGACCTGGAGCCAGTGGGTTTGGCGACGAATATGAAGCGAGGGCCAGCCAACGAAGCATACAGGTCGCAGTGCTGGGTAGTATATGGGGCTTTGGTGACAAAACGGATGGCACTGTGATAGACTGCATCCAATTTGCTGAATAGAGTGTTGGAGGCTATTTTGTAAATGACGTCGCCGAAGTCAAGTTTTACGAGGGTATGTTCGGCAGCATGAGCAAATGATGCTTTGTTGCAAAATAGGAAGACAATTCTAGATTTAATTTTGGATTGGAGATGCTTAATATGAGTCTGGAAGGAGAGTTTTCAATCTAACCAGACACTTAGGTATTTGTAGCTGTTCACATATTCTAAGTCAGAACCGTCCAGAGTAGTGATGCTGGACGGGCGGGCAGGTGCGGGCAGAAATCGGTTGAATAGCATTCATTTAGTTTTACTTGCATTTAAGAGCAGTTGGAGGCCATGGAAGGAGTGTTGTATGGTATTGAAGCTTGTCTGGAGGTTAGTTAACACAGTGTCTAATGAAGGGCCAGAAGTATACAGAATGGTGTCATCTGCGTAGAGGTGGATCAGAGAATCACCAGCAGCAAGAGCGGCATCATTGACGTATACAGAGAAAAGAGTCGGCCTGAGAATTGAACCCAGTGGCACCCCATAGAGACTGCCAGAGGTCCGGACAACAGGCCCTCCGATTTGACACACTGAACTCTATCTGAGAAGTAGTTGGTGAACCAGGCAAGGCAGTCATTTGAGAAACCAAGGCTGTTGAGTCTGCCGATAAGAATGTGGTGATTGACAGAGTCGAAAGCCTTGGCCAGGTCGATGAATACAGCTGCACAGTATTGTCTCTTATCGATGGTGGTTATGATATCATTTAGGACCTTGAGCGTGGCTGAGGTGTTTGTTAAATTGGCTTTCAAAGACCTTAGAAAGGCAGGGTAGGATAGATATAGGTCTGTAACAGTTTGGGTCTAGAGTGTCTCCCCTTTGAGATGGGGATGACCGCTGCAGCTTTCCAATCTTTGGGGATCTCAGATGATACGAAAGAGAGGTTGAACAGGCTAGTAATAGGGGTTGCAACATTTGCAGCGGATAATTTTAGAAAGAGAGGGTCCAGATTGTCTAGCCCAGCTGATTTGTAGGGGTCCAGATTTTGCAGCTCTTTTAGAACATCAGCTATCTGTATTTTTGGTGAAGGAGAAATGGGGAGGCTTGGGAAAGTTGCTGTGGGGGTTGCAGGGCTGTTGACTGGGGTAGGGGTAGCCAGGTGGAAAGCATTGCCAGCCACAGAGAAATGCTTATTTAAATTCTGAATTATCGTGGATTTATCGGTGGTGACAGTTTCCTAGCCTTAGTGCAGTGGGCAGCTGGGAGGAGGTGCTCTTATTCTCCATGGACTTTATAGTGTCCCAGAACTTTTTGGAGTTTGTGCTACAAGGATGCAAATTTATGTTTGAATAAGCTAGCCTTTGCTTTCCTAACTGCCTGTGTATATTGGTTCCTAACTTCCTTGAAAAGTTGCATATCACGGTGGCTATTCGATGCTAATGCAGTACGCCACAGGATGTTTTTGTGCTGGGCAAGGGCAGTCAGGTCTGGACTGAACCAAGGGCTATATCTGTTCCTGGTTCTACATTTTTTGAATGGGGCATGCTTATTTAAGATGGTGAAGAAAGCTCTTTTAAAGAATAACCAGCCATCCTCTACTGACGGAATGAGGTCAATGTCCTCCCAGGATCCCAAGGCCAGGTCGATTAGAAAGGCCTGCTCGCTGAAGGGTTTTAGGGAGCGCTTGACAGTGATGAGGGATGGTCGTTTGACCGCTGACTCATTACGGATGCAGGCAATGAGGCAGTGATCGCTGAGATCCTGGTTGAAGACAGCAGAGGTGTATTTGGAGGGCAGGTTGGTTAGGATGATATCTATGAGGGTGCCCATGTTTACGGATTTGGGGTTGTACCTGGTAGGTACATTGATAATTGGTGTGAGATTGAGGGCATCTAGCTTAGATTGTAGGACGGCCGGGGTGTTAAGCATGTCCCAGTTTAGGTCACCTAACAGTACGAGCTCTGACGATAGTTGGGGGGCAATCAATTCACCTATGGTGTCCAGGGTACAGCTGGGGGCAGAATGTGATCTATAGCAAGGGCAACGCTGAGAGACTTGTTTCTGGAAAGGTGAAAAACGTAGAAGCTCAAATTGTTTGGGCACAGACCTGGATAGTATGACAGGACTCTACAGGCTATCTCTACCTTAGAATGCAACTCCACCCCCTTTAGCAGTTCTATCTTGTCAGAAAATGTTATAGTTAGGGATGGAAATATCAGGGTTTTGGTGGCCTTCCTAAGTCAGGATTCAGACACGGCTAGGACATCCGGGTTGGCAGAGTGTACTAAAACAGTGAATAAAACAAACTTAGGGAGGAGGCTTCTAATGTTAACATGCTTGAAACCAAGGCTTTTACGGTTACAGAAGTCAACAAATGAGAGAGCCTGGGGAATGGAAGAGGAGCTAGGCTCTGCAGGGCCTCGATTGACCTCTACATCTGCAGAGGAACAGAGTAGGATAAGGGTACGGCTAAAGACTATAAGAACTGGTCGTCTAGTGCGTTCGGAACAGAGAGTAAAAGGAGCAGGTTTCTGGGCACAGAAGAATAGATTGAAGGCATAATGTACAGACAAGGGTATTGTAGGATGTGAATACAGTGGAGGTAAACCTAGGCATTGAGTGACGATGAGAGAGGTATTGTCTCAAGAGACACCATTTAAACCAGGTGATGTCACCGCATGTGTGGGAGGTTGAACAAAAGGGTTAGCTAAGGCATATTGAGCAGGGCTGGAGGTTACGTCGGTAGACCAGTCGTGATGGATCGGCAGGACTCCGTGTGGTAAAAGGATCCAGGCCAATTAGTAGCTAACAGTCCGATATGCTCTCGACAGCTAGCGGGCCGCGGCTGGCAGGCTAGCAGATGGGGATTCAGAGGACATCGTGACAGAGGACCCTGTTGAAAATCACCTCGGGCAGATTACGTCAATAGACAAGTTGCGAAGGATCGGGGGGGCTCCGTATCGGCAGTAAAAGGGGTCCAGGCCAATTGGCAAAATAAGTATTGTAGCCCAAAGAGTGGCTGATGGACCTCTTCAGCTACCCGGGAGATGGGCCTAGCATAGGCTAGCTCCAGGCTAATTGGTGCTTCCTTCGGGACAGAGACGTTAGCCAGGAGTAGCCACTCGGATAGCAGCTAGCTAGCTGCGATGATCCAGGTGAAAAGGTTCAGAGCTTGCGGTAGGAATCCGGAGATCTGGGGAAAAAGAGTCCGGTACGCTCTGGGTTGAATCGCGCTGTGCAGACTGGCAGGAGTTGTCCTGGCTAAAGGTTAGCTGATGACCACTAGCAGTGGCTAGCTGACTACTAGCTAGTAGCTAGTTAGCTGGCTAGCTTCTGTTGGAGGTTCCGGTTCTAGAAAATAGCAGATCCATACCACATTGGGTGAGAAGACAGGAGTTGGAGTTGGAGGGTAAAAAATATTTTTTTAATATATACGAAATATATGTGAAGAAAATGTGAATAAAAAATATATATAAAAAATTAAAAATATATAACCATGTGTATGTGACCAATATAATTTGATTTTATTTGATTTGATGGTGCATTGGACTACTCTATCAGTCTGTGTGTTTTGGTGTGTCGCTGACTGTGTATGATAGTTCATGTTGATGATTACTACTTGGGTAGTGGAAATGATGATGGGAGGTCATATTCTCTCCACTTTCCCTCAAATTACCTCCACGTCCTTTTGGGTCTCATTAAAAAGCCATTCCCCAATATGTCACTCACAGCCCCACCGTATGGTTGGCATTAACAATGAAAGCAATGAAAAAAGAGCTCTTAGTTCATTATCATTTGAGTGAGGCGAGGATTATCAGTCTTCAGTGCCTCTTGATTTATCCTTTCCTCTCCACCTCTCTCCTTTCCTTCTCTGTCACTATTCTTCAGTCCAAGGCAGGGCTAACACAGGAATGCATGTTTAATTAGTTCTATTAGTTGTATGTATATGATATACACCGTCTAACGAAATGCTTCCTTGCAGGTTACTTCTCGACAACGCAACAACAATAATAAATAATAAATGACAAGAACATGAACATAAAGTAAATGGCTCAGTAGAATAGAATAAACATTTTAGCATAAGTATAATACAGGAAGGAACAATTTATAGTCCAATATTTACACCCTTATTAGAGAAAGGGGGATTGGAGTGCAAAGTTTTTAAATCATGCTGTATTAGCAATACTAAATAAGGGTGTGGTAGCAGCAATTGTTGTGTGTGTGTAGCTACGATGTGTGTGTGTTTGTGTGGTGTGTGTGTGTGTCTGTGTGTGTGTGTGTGTGTGTGTGTGTGTGTGTGTGTGTGTGTGTGTGTGTGTGTGTGTGTGTGTGTGTGTGTGTGTGTGTGTGTGTGTGTGTGTGAGTGTGTGTGTGAGTGCGTGCGTGCGTGCGTGCGTGCGTGCGTGCATGGGTACTACGGTGTGGAGAGTCAGTCCAGTTCAAGAGTTCAGCAGTCTGATGGCTTGTGATAGAAACTGTTTCTGAACCTGTTGCTATCAGGGGACAAGGGGGTGACAGAGAGTATCTAGGAGAGAGAGGCAGTGGGTGTCTACCATGTTAAAGGTTCTGAGTATAGCAGGGCTGTAGGAGGTAGAGAGGAGAGGACAGCAGAGATAGGAGGAGGAGGTGACAGGATGTGGTTGAGAAAAGTGGATTGTGTGTCATCTTGAAGGTCACGGGTGACATCTTTGATTAGCAGAGTTTGGTCACTGAGACAGAGTTTGGTCAGTGTGTGCATGCAAGTGTGTGTGTGTGTGTGTGTGTGGGGGGGGGTGTTGTTGTGGGTGTGTGCTAAGGTGCAGAGAGTCAGTGCAGCTGGTCAGGAAAGTGTTCACCAGTCTGAAAGCTTGAAGATAGAAACTGTCTCTGATCCTGTCGGTATCAGACCCTCCCGACGGTAAGGGAGTGAACAGCTCATAGCTGGGATGTGTGGGGTCCATGATGATGCTGAGGGACTTCATCAGGCACCGTTTCAAGCAGATGTTCTGGATGGGTGGGAGCACGGTCCCAGTGACGTACTGGGGCGTCTTTACCACCCGCTGGAGAGCCTTGCAGTTGTGGAGAGAGCAATTCCAAGCCGTGATGCAACAGGTCAGGGCGCTCTCGATGGTGCAGTGGTAGTATTTGGAAAGGACCCCGGGCGGCATGCTGAATTTCTTCAGGCGCCTTAGGAAGTAGAGGTGCTGTTGAACCCTGATTGGTGGTGTTGTTGGTCCATATCAAGTCCTCAGTGATGTGGAAGCTGAGCAGTGGATGCTCCCCAGAGGAGAAAGGGGAGGGCCATCCTCAGTGAATTTCAGAAAAATTCAAAAAGTGAAACAATAAAAAAGTTGGCCTTTTTAGATAAAACTATTCCAAATATATTCACATCACCAACTGGATGCAGTTTATCACAGTGCCATCCGTTTTGTTACTAAAGCACCTTATACCACCCACCACTGCGACCTGTATGCTCTAGTCGGCTGGCCCTCGCTACATATTCGTCGCCAGACCCACTGGCTCCAGGTCATCTACAAGTCAATGCTAAGTAAAGCTCCGCCTTATCTCAGTTCACTGGACACGATGGCAACACCCACCCGTAGCACGCGCTCCAGCAGGTGTATCTCACTGATCATCCCTAAAGCCAACACCTCATTTGGCCGCCTTTCCTCCCAGTTCTCTGCTGCCTGTGACTGGAACAAATTTCAAAAATCGTTGAAGTTGGAGACTTTTATCTCCCTCACCAACTTTAAACATCTGCTATCTGAGCAGCTAACCGATCGTTGCAGCTGTACATAGTCCATCGGTAAATAGCCCACCCAATTTATCTACCTCATCCCCATACTGTTTTTATTTATTTACTTTTCTGCTCTTTTGCACACCAGTATCTCTACCTGCACCATCTGATCATTTATCACTCCAGTGTTAATCTGCTAATTTGTAATTATTCGCCTACCTCCTCATGCCTTTTACACACAATGTATATAGACAATTTTTTTTCTTTTTCTTTTTTTTCTACTGTGTTATTGACTTGTTTATTGTTTACTCCATGTGTAACTCTGTGTTGTTGTCTGTTCACACTGCTATGCTTTATCTTGGCCAGGTCGCAGTTGTAAATGAGAACTTGTTCTCAACTAGCCTACCTGGTTAAATAAAGGTGAAATGTAAAAATAATTTGATTTAAACACACTGTTTTGCAATAAAGGTCTGCAGTAGCCTTAACAGCACTCTGTAGGGTAGCACCATGGTATAGCCGGAGGACAGCTAGCTTCCATCCTCCTCTGGGTACATTGATCTCAATACAAAACCTAGGAGGCTCGTGGTTCTCAACCCCTTCCATAGACTTACACAGTAATTATGACAACTTCTGGAGGATGTCCTCCAACCTATCATAGCTCTTGCAGCATGAACTGACATGTTGTCATACACTACTGATGTACAGAAATACAGCCCCTGGAAAATATAGCACCTGAGAAATACAGCCCCTGAGAAATACAGCCCCTATGAGAGTCAATGCAGCAATTTATCTGTTCATTTTGTCAGAGAAGCTTCTCAATCAGAGAGACTCTGTCCAGAAGGAACTCAATGAGCGCTACTGTCAATAGACAGGCATGAACTTCCCCTGCTTTCTCATTTCAAATGGATCCAGGAGAGGTTTGTTCTTACACTAACATCTAAAGGTTGTGACATTAAAGGTTGCGTTAGGATGTCGGTGTAGGGTGTAGGGGGTAACCTACGAGAGGACAAGGGGGTGACAGAGAGTGTCTAGGAGAGAGGGGCAGTGGGTTTCTAGCATGTTAAAGGTTCTGAGTATAGCAAGGCTGTGGGGGGAGGGGGGATAGGAGAGATGAGAGGACAAAGTGGGTGACAGGATGTGGCTGAGAAAAGTGTATTGTCTGTCATCTTGAAGGTCACGGCAGCCATCTTTGATTAGCAGAGTTTGGTCACTGTGTGTGTGTGTAGTGTGTGTGTGTTTACACGTGTGTGTGTATGCAATTTATCTGTGTGTCTGTGTGTCGGTTTGTGTGTCTCAGTCTGTGTGGGTTTGTGTGTGTCGGAAATCAGAATAATTTCCTGCTGCAAGGCACAGGCTGTCAGCACAATTGATGGGAACCCAATTAGTTTCTTTTTCACATTTAATTTCTCCTTTTGTGGCACTGCAAATTGTCAGCTGCCTTCCTCCGTGCCACGACCATGCCGCGCCTCCTTTTAATAGACTTTCCTTATCACTTTCTGAGGGCAGAAGGGAAGAATGTAATGGATAGAGCAGCCAATTAGATACATCCATATCCTTCTTTATAACACAGCCTCTGTTTATCATCTGTTTATTATCTAGATCCTGACATTTAGATTATTCTGAGTTTGTTTGTTTGTTTCCAGGAAGCAAAATATAGTGTTGATTTGATCCACTTTAAAGTTGAAACCCTTTGCTTTGATCGCATATCATTTGAGATTCTGTATACGGATGTTTTAGGGGCACGAAAACTTCCAAAACATCCAAAACATAATGTGCCTTAATACATATTGTTGGCAATTGTTTCTGTGTTTTTCTGTTTCTGTCTGTGTCTGGGTTCATCTGGTATGTGTGTGTTTGTGTGGGTGTGTACAGGGCCTTGACTTTTCCACATTTTGTTGTGTTACAGCCTGAAATGTATTGAATAGAGATTTGTTTGTCACTGGCCTACACACAATACCCCATGATGTCAAAGTGGAATTGTGTTTTTTAGAAACATTTTTGAGTTAAAAACAAAATGAAAAGCTGAAATGTTTAAAAGACAATACAGCTATTCTCAATTGCTTAAACACAATGTTAAAAACTCACACCCAACGGTACAAACATCTAACTTCTGGGTCCCAATTCAAACTTTGCCCTCAGACAACACACACAAGCTGTCAAAAACACAGACTACATGACTGTCTGTTACACACTGGAGGGATTCATTCAAAACACTGCTACCAAAATGTTTAGAATAGGTTTTCAGAGAAATAGTTTGGAACTTTGTAAAATCACTTCACAACCGCCATGCGATTCAGAAATGGGGAATATGCTGGCAAAAAAAGAATGGTGAACCTGGGATGGTCATTGAACCAGGCGCAAACCAGAGCAGCCCGATGGAAACTCACGTGATCCCCAATGACAACATATTGGGCTTGCTTTGGTTGCCCTGGCTCACCTTCCTGTTGAATAATGTTATTGTGCAGCTGATCTAGAAATTTAAGGAGTTGTGCCATATAGTATGGACCCACTTTGACATGGCAGTGGAGGACGCCACGATTGCTGATGGCTGCACATAGGGTGCAGCCTACACTTCCGGCGCCGACAGAGATGGCCGCCTCGCTTCGCGTTCCTAGGAAACTATGCAGTTTTTTGTTTTTTTTACGTGTTATTTCTTACATTGGTACCCCAGGTCATCTTAGGTTTCATTACATACAGTCGAGAAGAACTACTGAACATAAGAGCAGCGTCAACTCACCATCAGTACGACCAAGAATATGACTTTCGCGAAGCGGATCCTGTGTTCTGCCTTTCACCCAGGACAACGGAATGGATCCCAGCCGGCGACCCAAAAAACGACTTCGTAAAAGGGGGAAGCGAAGCGGTCTTCCGGTTCAGCCCCCGGAGACGGGCACATCGTGCACCACTCCCTAGCATTCTCCTCGCCAATGTCCAGTCTCTTGACAACAAGGTTGATGAAATCCGAGCAAGGGTAGCATTCCAGAGGGACATCAGAGACTGTAACGTTCTTTGCTTCACGGAAACATGGCTCACTGGAGAGAAGCTATCGGAGTCGGTGCAGCCACCTGGTTTCTCCACGCATCGCGCCGACAGAAACAAACATCTTTCTGGTAAGAAGAGGGGCGGGGGCGTATGCTGGCCACAACAACATACAGGAACTCAAGTCCTTCTGTTCACCTGATTTAGAATTCCTCACAATCAAATGTCGACCGCATTATCTACCAAGGGAATTCTCTTCGATTATAATCACAGCCGTATATATTCCCCCCCAAGCAGACACATTGATGGCTCTGAACAAACTTTATTTGACTCTTTGCAAACTGGAATCCATATATCCGGAGGCTGCATTCATTGTAGCTGGGGATTTTAACAAGGCTAATCTGAAAACAAGACTCCCTAAATTTTATCAGCATATCGATTGCGCAACCAGTCCGACCAATCTGATTCCACACTCCAAGACTGCTTCCATCACGTGGACTGGGATATGTTTCGTATTGCATCAGACAACAACATCGGTGAGCGAGTTCATTAGAACGTGCGTTGAATATGTCGTTCCCATAGCAACGATTAAAACATTCCCAAACCAGAAACCGTGGATTGATGGCAGCATTCGCGTGAAACTGAAAGCACAATCCACTGCTTTTAATCAGGGCAAGGTGACCGGAAACATGACCAAATACAAACAGTGTAGCTATTCCCTCCGCAAGGCAATCAAACAAGCTAAGCGTCAGTATAGAGACAAAGCAGAATCCCAATTCAACGGCTCAGACACAAGAGGTATGTGGCAGGGTCTACAGTCAATCACGGATTACAAAAAGAACACCAGCCCCGTCACGGACCAGGATGTCTTGCTCCCAGGCAGACTAAATAACTTTTTTGCCCGCTTTGAGGACAATACAGTGCCACTGACACGGCCCGCAACTAAAACATGCGGACTCTCCTTCACTGCAGCCGATGTGAGGAAAACATTTAAACGTGTCAACCCTCGCAAGGCTGCAGGCCCAGACGGCATCCCCAGCCGCGCCCTCAGAGCATGCGCAGACCAGCTGGCTGGTGTGTTTACGGACATATTCAATCAATCCCTATCCCAGTCTGTTGTTCCCACATGCTTCAAGAGGGCCACCATTGTTCCTGTTCCCAAGAAAGTTAAACCTCTTAGGGAGGCTGCGAATTTTCGCAGCTTTTTGTTAAAAATCGCGCAACATTTCAGCGCCCTGCTACTCATGACAGGAATATAGTATATGCATATGATTAGTATGTGTGGATAGAAAACACTCAGACGTTTCTAAAACTGGTTAAATCACGGCTGTGACTATAACAGAACGTGCGTTTCATCGAAAAGTGCAGGAAAATCTGATCACTGAAAATGGGAAAATATATCCATGCGCCACTTCAACCCGTTGTTAAAAGTGACCCACATTAAATGGGGCCGAGGTTGCAATACCTACAGCTTCCACACGATGTCAACAGTCTTGTCATTTGTCTCGGATTTGTTACTTGGTCAAACCGAAACAAGGCAGCCGATTTATTCCGGTCTCCGACAGGATGTTTTGGTTGAGAAATATACGGACATGATTTCAAGACGTGGAGCTATAGAAAAAACATCGCCCCGTGATCATTTTGATAGATTATTAACGTTTACTAATACCTAAAGTTGCATTACAAAAGTATTTCGAAGTGTTTTGTGAAAGTTTATCGTCAACTTTTTAAATGTTTAAAAATGACGTTGCGTTATCAAACTCTGTTTTTTCCTTGATTACACAGTCTTCATAGATCGATATCTAGGCTATATATGGACCGATTTAATCGAAAAAAAGACCCAAATAAATGTTTATGGGACATCTAGGAGTGCCAAGAAAGAAGCTCGTCAAAGGTAATGAATGTTTTATATTTTATTTCTGCGTTTTGGGTAGCGCCGGCTACCGCAAAATCTGTCGTGTTAGGCGACGTTGCAGTATTTTGGGGGTACATGCTATCAGATAATAGCTTCTCATGCTTTCGCCGAAAAGCATTTTACAAATCTGACTCGGTGGATAGATTCACAACGAGTGTAGCTTTAATTCACTACCTTGAATGTGTATTTTAATGAAAGTTTAATGAAATTATGAGTTTTATCAAAAACTATAGGTGGCGCTCTGAAATCCGCTGAGTGTTGTTCCTGCATGGGAACAGCATTCTGCGTCATCCTTAAGAAGCTAATGTAACTGAGCTAAACGACTACTCACTTCCGTCATCATGAAGTGCTTTGAGAGACTAGTCAAGGACCATATCACCTCCACCCTACCTGACACCCTAGACCCACTCCAATTTGCTTACCGCCCAAATAGGTCCACAGACGATGCAATCTCAACCACACTGCACACTGCCCTAACCCATCTGGACAAGAGGAATACCTATGTGAGAATGCTGTTCATCGACTACAGCTTGGCATTTAACACCATAGTGCCCTCCAAGCTCGTCATCAAGCTCGAGACCCTGGGTCTCGACCCCGCCCTGTGCAACTGGGTACTGGACTTCCTGACGGGCCGCCCCCAGGTGGTGAGGGTAGGCAACAACATCTCCACCCCGCTGATCCTCAACACTGGGGCCCCACAAGGGTGTGTTCTGAGCCGTCTCCTGTACTCCCTGTTCACCCACGACTGCGTGGCCACGCACGCCTCCAACTCAATCATCAAGTTTGCGGACGACACAACAGTGGTAGGCTTGATTACCAACAATGACGAGATGGCCTACAGGGAGGAGGTGAGGGCCCTCGGAGTGTGGTGTCAGGAAAATAACCTCACACTCAATGTCAACAAAACTAAGGAGATGATTTTAGACTTCAGGAAACAGCAGAGGGAACACCCCCCTATTCACATCGATGGAACAGTAGTGGAGAGGGTAGTAAGTTTTAAGTTCCTCGGCGTACACATCACAGACAAACTGAATTGGTCCACCCACACAGACAGCATCGTGAAGAAGGCGCAGCAGCGCCTCTTCAACCTCAGGAGGCTGAAGAAATTCGGCTTGTCACCAAAAGCACTCACAAACTTCTACAGATGCACAATCGAGAGCATCCTGTCGGGCTGTATCACCGCCTGGTACGGCAACTGCTCTGCCCACAACCGTAAGGCTCTCCAGAGGGTAGTGCGGTCTGCACAACGCATCACCGGGGGCAAACTACCTGCCCTCCAGGACACCTACACCACCCGATGTCACAGGAAGGCCATAAAGATCATCAAGGACAACAACCACCCGAGCCACTGCCTGTTCACCCCGCTATCATCCAGAAGGCAAGGTCAGTACAGGTGCATCAAAGCTGGGACCGAGAGACTGAAAAACAGCTTCTATCTCAAGGCCATCAGACTGTTAAACAGCCACCACTAACATTGAGTGGCTGCTGCCAACACACTGACTCAACTCCAGCCACTTTAATAATGTGAATTGATGGGAAATGATGTAAAATATATCACTAGCCACTTTAAACAATGCTACCTAATATAATGTTTACGTACCCTACATTATTCATCTCAAATGTATACGTATATACTGTACTCTATATCATCTACTGCATCTTTATGTAAAACATGTATCACTAGCCACTTTAACTATGCCACTTTGTTTTTCATACTCATCTCATATGTATATACGGCACTCAATACCATCTACTGTATCTTGCCTATGCCGCTCTGTACCATCACTCATTCATATATCTTTATGTACATATTCTTTATCCCCTTACACTTGTGTCTATAAGGTAGTAGTTTTGGAATTGTTAGCTAGATTACTTGTTGTTTATTACTGCATTGTCGGAACTAGAAGCACAAGCATTTCGCTACACTCGCATTAACATCTGCTAACCATGTGTATGTGACAAATAAAATTTGATTTGATTTGACGCTGCCTCCCCTCTGACCAGGAACTTGTATGGTGGCACGGTGGCCAATGATGTTGCGCCCCCTTTTGCACCTTTTTTGTTAGGTTGAACCCTGCCTCGCCGATGAAGATGTACTCCTGTGGGTCAGCCATGGCATCAAGCTCAAAGACTCTCTACAGAAGTAAAAAATATATATATATATACTGTTCTATAAATACAGTACTGTAGTGTACTACTGTACTGGAATGAAAGATTGTGTACTGCAGTTACTGTAACACATTACTATACAGCACTTTATTGATATGCTGGAGAGATGGGCCATACTCTACATACTGTAAAAAATTATGTACAGTATAGCAACTACCTGCACATATTGAAATCGATGCTCCTTAACTCTGTTTGAATTCCTTTCAAAAGGCACACGGTACAGCTGCTTTGTCCTTATGTGGTTCTTCTGAACGATCCGGTCAATTGTGGAAATGCTGATGTTGTGAATTCCTTGGAAGACTACCTGGTCTTCAACTATTTGGGTTTGAATTTCCCTCAAAATGCCCATTATTGGCAATCACCATATTCACCAGGGCAATCTCCTGCTCAGCTGTGAGAAGTCCCCGCCTACCTCCAATAGATGGCCGCCTCTCAGTTCTGCAAAAATGAAATTATTGTGGTAAAAAAACTACACTGAGAAAAAAGTGGAGATTCAGTCTATATGCACTACAACATTACATGTATCACGGTAACAACAAGGCAAATGACCTGTTTACCCTTCTGAAAGTACGGACAATGGATGCATCTGTGTAATGGCTTAGGTTGGGTTGCACTAGCTTAGGTTGGGTTGCACAGCTTCTCTCATAGTCCTCCCATGTATGAGCACATGATGAACTGAGGTGTCACGGATTTCAACTGAGATTACTTGTCTTTGTTGTTATTGTCCTTGTCCTCGTCCTTGTCCTCGTCCTCTTCCTCTCTGTTGTCTTGCAACTTCGGCATTGTTAGGATCCATTGTTCCAAAGCACAGGGAGATGCCTCTAGACCCTATTTATTGATCCTGCAATTCTGATTGGTGTGTTAACAATTTTGAGGCTTAGTGTTTGCACGTGGAGAAAGGTGTGCTCTTTGAGTTTAGGTTGTGATGACTTGAGTTAATTATATTGAGAGCATGTGTTTGCTGAATGAATATATAGCGCAATGAATGATTTATTTGGCCACTGTGTAAGGTTTTGCAGAAAGAGTTTTGAATATTGAAATAGGTGAATAGTGTTTACGGTTATGGGAAATGGGTGTGTGTGTTTTTGGGAATGATGTAAGGGTATGGGTTTTTGTGCTACAGGAACCAGTTTTTGTGTTTAAGCTATTGAGAAAAATTGTAAGTATTCAACTTCTTTGTTATGGCAAGCCTACTTCAGGAGTAAAATAAGTTGCATAGTAAGTTGCATGGACTAACTCTATGTGCAACCCCACACCTACGATTATCTTTTAGGTCCCACGAGCAGTGAATCGAGTCGAGCAGTGAATTTCAAATGCAGATTCAACCACAAAGACCAGGGAGGTTTTCCAATGCCTCGCAAAGAAGGGCACATATTGGTAGATAGGTAAAAAACAAACAAATATAAAGCAGGCATTAAATATCCCTTTGAGCATGGTGAAGTTATTAATTACAGTTCGGATGGTGTATCAAAACACCCAGTTACTACAAAGATACAGGAGTCCTTCCTAACTCAGTTGCCGGAGAGGAAGGAAACCGCTCAGGGATTTCACAATGAGGCCAATGGGAACTTTAAAACAGTTACAGAGTTTAATTTCTGTGATAGGAGAAATGGACTGTTTGAAAATGTGAAGAATTTTTTATTTAATTTCTTATGTGAATCACATTTTATTTGGCGTACCTCCAACGGCATTGCGCGTACCTCCATTTGGGAATACCTGGTCTAGGTCATTGGTTAGAACTTAATAAAATGGCAACAGGTCCCTAGCAGACCAACACAATATGACGCGTGTTACCCAGTTTGGGAATAGCTGCACTACACCATTAAAGATAGGGAATGTTGTAAAATAATTGTATTTGACTTTCTATTTATAGTATTTATAAATAGATAAGACAGCAGTAGAAGAAAGGATAATTATTGAAATAATGCATCTTCAAATATAAGGAACTGGAAAACAATAGTACTCAAAAGCTCGATATTGTAACGACCGTCTGTTGAAGAAGGTGTGGACCAAAGCGCAGCATGGTAAGTGTTCATACTCTTATTTCAACTGAACACTCAATAACATTAATAACAAAGAGAATGAACGAAAACCGGAACAGTCTTGTCAGGTGCAGAAACACAAAACAAAAAATAACTACCCACAAAAACCCTGTGGGAAAAGCTACCTAAGTATGGCTCCCAATCAGAGACAACGACAGACAGCTGTCCATGATTGAGAACCATACCCTGACCAAACCAAAATAGAGACATAAAAAGCTCTAAGGTCAGGACGTGACAGTACCAGCGCCCCGGAGACACAGTACGCAGAGACGGCGCAGGATACCCTGGGCCGAAACGGCGCACCGCACCGCATAACACGGTACCTGACCAGTACCACGCTGCTTCCGGTAAGCACGGGGAGTTGGCTCAGGTCTATCGCCTGACAATCTCCCCATGTGCCACCCCCCAAAAAAAAATTTGGGGCTGCCTCTCGTGCCTGCTGCGCTGCCTTGCCTCATATCGCCGCCTCTCAGCTTTAGCTGCCTCGAGTTCTTCCTTCGGGCGGCGATATTCCCCAGCCTGTCTGCAGGGTCCCTGTCCGTCCAATATCTCCTCCCAAGTCCAGGAGTCCTGAAGTCTCTGCTCCTCCATACCACGCTGCTTGTTCCGCTTGTGGTGGTGGGTAGTTCTGTCACGATCCTCTTCCTGTAAATGACTGGACCAAAGTGCAGCGTGGTACATGTTCATAATATTTTATTAAATCAGAACACTTGAACAAAAAGAACAAAGAGGAAAACGAACAGTTCTGTAAGGAAACTAAACCATACAGAAAACAACTACCCACAAAAACCCTGTGGGAAAAAGCTACCTAAGTATGGTTCCCAATCAGAGACAATGATAGACAGCTGTCCCTGATTGAGAACCATACCCGGCCAATACAAAGAAATACAAAAACATAGAAAAGAGAACATAGAATGCCCACCAAAGTCACACCCTGACCAAACCAAAATAGAGACATAAAAAGCTCTAAGGTCAGGGCGTGACAGATATTAGGTAGGAATCAACTTGGTAGGGATAAAAACACAGCAAACAGGGGACATAGAAGGCAGAGTATGTGGGTATGTACCAGTGAATATGTGTGGGGGAGTGTGGTTGTGATGGAAGATGGGGTGTGTGTTTTTGTGATTGGAAAGTGTGGTGAGTTAAGTGAGTGAAAAAAGAAAATGGTTGCAAATGCCAGAGCCCATGTGTGTCTGCGGGCAGGAGTAGTGACAGATAGAGTTTTCAATTTTGTACAGATAAGGGACATACATTTAAGAAATAAATAACAAAATAGTCTATTTATTTATTGTCCTATCATGATGGAACGGTCCCCAACGCTATACCCTAGACACCCACCTGAGCAACCCACACACTAAGGAGAAGTCCTCATCTCTTTTATAGGCCTAGTGAAAGTACCCTATATGCAGCCAAGACAGAAAGATGAACTTGGTCAGAGACCCACTACGCTGCACCACCCCCTCAAGAGTCTGAGCCTGCCTTGGAGGGTTGATCCAACAAAGCCAAAGCCCCTGGGTGTGTGTGCATAATATACAAGGAATTTTACAAACGCTGCTAATGAGTACCTTGACGACTTTGTACCTAGCCGGTGGGAATTCCGGTGGAGACCCCCACCTAAGTAGTGGCAGTGCTGGCAACATTAGCTGCAGTAACCCATGGAGAGGGGGTCACACTCAGACAATCAGAGAGGGGGAAAATCATTGTGGACCTGGCGGCACAAAATAATCTAACTGTTTGACTGCTCAGAGATGCTTGGGGAAATGGTCACAACAGGGGACCAGCATGTGTGTGTTTCAGGGAAAGGGGTGAATCTGAGCTCCATCAGCTAGGACTTGAAATGAGTTAAGCAAATTTCCCCATTCTTGCTCAGTTTTGCATGCTTTCTCAATCAGCTACAACTGTATGCATTTGCACATCATGTCTTCTCTTGAGTTGGGCTCGGGGATAGAACAAATGTTGAACATGTGAGCTTGTGGTTGTTTGTGGGGGAAGGGTGGAGAGAGTGTGTGTATGTATCCTACATCTGTTGCTAAGGGATAATGACGTTAAGGACAGTATAGGATGAATCACAATAATTGTTTGCCAAAATAATAACTGCTTGCCAAAAAAAATTGAAATATAGGATTGAAGTCAGTGCTTTGTGATGGCCACTCCAATACCTTGACTTTCTTGTCCTTAAACCATTTTGCCACAACTTTGGAAGTATTCTTGGGGTCATTGTCCATTTGGAAGACCCATTTGCGACCAAGCTTTAACTTCCTGACTGATGTTTTGAGATGTTGCTTCAATATATCCACGTAATTTTCCTTTCTCATGATGCCATCTATTTTGTGACGTGTAGCAGTCCCTCCTGCAGCAAAGCACCCTCGTGCTTCACGGTTGGGATGGTGTTCTTTGGCTTGCAAGCCACCCCCTATTTCCTACAAACATAACGATGGTCATTACGGCCAAACAGTTCTATTTCTGTTTCGTCAGTCCAGAGGACATTTCTCCAAAAAGTACGATCTTTGTCCGCATGTGCAAGTTGCAAACCGTAGTCTGGCTTTTTTTATGGCAGTTTTGGAGCAGTGGCTTCTTCCTTGCTTATGTCGATATAGGACTCGTTTGACTGTGGATATAGATACTTTTGTACCTGTTTCCTCCAGCATCTTCAGAAGGTCCTTTGCTGTTGTTCTGGGATTGATTTGCACTTTTTGCACCAAAGTACGTTAATCTCTAGGAGACAGAATGCGTCTCCTTCCTGAGCGGTATGATGGCTGCGTGATCCCATGGTGTTTATACTTGCGTACTATTGTTTGTACAGATGAACGTTTACCTTCAGGTGTTTGGAAATTGCTCCCAAGGATGAACCAGACTTGTGGAGGTCGACAATTTTTTTCTATGCTCTTGGCTGATTTGTTTTGATTTTCTCATGATGTCAAGCAAAGAGGCACTGAGTTTGAAGGTAGGCCTTGAAATACATCCACAGGTACACCTCCAATTGACTCAAATTATGTCAATTAGCCTTTTCTGGAATGTTCCAAGCTGTTTAAAGACACAGTCAACTTAGTGTATGTAAACTTCTGACCCACTAGAATGAGACAGTGAATTATAAGTGAAATAATCTGTCTGTAAACAATTGTTGGAAAAATTACTTGTGTCATGCACAAGGTAGATGTCCTTAATCGACTTGCCAAAAATATAGTTTGTTAACAAGAAATTGGTGGAGTGGTTGAATGATGAGTTTTAATGACTACAACCTAAGTGTATGTAAACTCCAGATGCCACTTGGGTACACTGCAGCATCCACCTAGAAACTGTTGCTGCCAAGGGAATGCCTGACAGCATGAAAGACATTTTGAACACTTGTGAAAATGTATAACTTTGTTAAAGCAAGGTCCCTGAACTCTCGTGTATTATCTGCACTATGCAATGATATGGACAGCGACCATGTAACGCTTTTACAACATACCGAAGTGCACTGGATATCAAGGGGCAAAGAATGTACACGTTTTTTTTAATTGAAAGACGAGCTGAAAGTTTTCTTTACTGACCATAATTTGCACTTGTCTGACCGCTTGCATGATGATGAGTTTCTCAGACGACTGGCTTATCTGAGTGATGTTTTTTCTCACCTGAATTATCTAAGTCTAGAATTACAGGGACTCTCCGCAATTATATTCAATGTGCGGGACAAAATTGAGGCTATTATTAAGAAGTTGGAGCTCTTTTCTGTCTGCATTAACATGGACAACACACAGGTCTTTCCATCATTGTATAATTTTTTGTATGCAAATTAACCAAAGCTTACGGACAATCTCAAATGTGATATAGCGAAGTACCTGAGTGAGTTGAGTGTGAAGTTACGCAGGTACTTTTACGAAACGGATGACACAAACAACTGGATGCCTTATCCCTTTCATGCCCTGCCTCCAGTCCAGTTACCGATATCTGAACAAGAAAGCTTCATCGAAGTTGGTTCTATGAAAATTTAATTTAATTAGAAGCCACTGCCAGATATCTGGATTGGGCTGGGTTCAGAGTATCCTGCCTTGGCAAATCACGCTGTTAAGACGCCCTTTGATGCCCTTTGCTACCACGTACCTATGTGAGAGTGGATTCTCGGCCCTCACTAGCATGAAAACTAAATACAGGCACAGACTGTGCATGGAAAATGATTTAAGACTGAGACTCTCTCCAATACAAACCAACATTGCAGAGTTATGTGCATACTTTCAAGCAAACCCTTCGCATTAAACTGTAACCAATTTTTGATGAACAAATAAGGTTTTATATGTAAAATGGTTAAATAAAGAGCAAAGTTATTGATTATTATTATTTTATTATTTGTGCCCTGGTCCTATACGAGCCCTTTTCACTTCCCACGAGCCGGGTTGTGACAAAAACTCACACTCATTCTTATGTTTAATAAATGTATTGTATAGTGTGTGTGTGGCAGGCTTACAATGATGGCAAAAAAACTACATTTGAGAGTGCGCTGACCCCGGTGCTAGAGGAGGTACGCAGCTGGAGGTTGAATGTTTGAAGGGGTACGGGACTATAAAAGGTTTGGGTACCATTGGTGTAGTGTATTTGTAGCTTATTTATTTATCAACTATCGTATTTTATCATTTTCCCATTTCTAATTTAAATCCCTACTATGGATAGTAATGGGTGTTCCATTATTTGACTCCTCTATGGGACCTTTGTATAATTTAGAATAGCCATGGAGTAGTCTTGGTGTCTTGGAAAAGTTGGTTATCAATATACAGTTTATTTGACAATAAGAGCTACACTTTTCCCTTTCAGTCTATTCACTTTGAAGTTTGGGTACAGACACTTTGAAGTGTGGGTACAGACACAGGTTGAATGTTTGAAGGGGTACAGGACTATAAAAAGTTTGGGAACCACTGACCTAGACGTTTGTGTGTGTGTATCTTATGTTTTCATTTAGCTTGTTTGTAAATAAATAATAAACTCAATTTGTGTGGTACGGAATGATTTAGTGAGACCTGGGTTTGTGCAGATTTACAAATTATGTTCAGAATTTAACTTTCCTTTAACTTAATTTTTTACTTTTATTTAACTAGGCAAGTCAGTTAAGAACATATACTTATTTTCAATGATGGCCTAGGAACAGTGGGTTAACTGCCTGTTCAGGGGCAGAAAGACAAATTTGTACCTTGTCAGCTCGGGGGTTTGAACTTGCAACCTTCTGGTTACTAGTACAACACTCTAACCACTAGGCTACCCTGCCGCCCAAGAATGAGACTGATGAGGAAATTAATTAATTAGTGACTGCTATGAAATCGATATTCTGATATTCTTTGAGTTAAATCGAAAAACAGTAACTCATTAAACAAACTTTTCCCGTGGTGCCCCAGGTTACTGAGTTAATGGTTACCTGATTAATTCAGTCACGTTATTATAAACATAGTTAATTATTTGATAAATAGCATGTCATCACATTAACAATAATACGTCACGACAATAATGAATATGAATTCAGAGGGCAGAATATATTAAATATTAAAGCATTAGACTTCTCACTAAACGCTTCAGTCATACAAAGCTATACTTAAATCTGAACTGGTTCTCTAGCAGATTACTAAGAAATGCTCACCCCGTGTTCAAGAATGTCCTTTTTCCCATTATTCAGATTACAACCACTCATTTTCGGTTATTTGAAAATGAAATCATCTACAAAATATCGCAATTTTTAAAGCAAGCCATAGAAAGTGGATTGCAATTTCAGTTCAATCCACTTTTGTGAAACATCACAGCACAGTTGAAAAATATATGGAAAAAAAAAATTGCAACTGGATGGTGTTCAGAGATAGACAGGGGTTGAGGGTAGCTGAAGGATGGAACTAAAAACGAACAAAAAGATAACTAATGTAAAATATACTGTGTCCGTAAAATGTATACAGTATGTATAAGCTTGAAGTAGAAGCCTAAGTGTTGTTGTCCATAAATTTACTCCAATTAGGGGAAGGGTGGTAGTGTTAGAGGACAATAATAAAGGAAAATATATTTAAACATTTATATATACAGTACCAGTCAAAAGTTTTTACACACCTACTCATTCAAGGGTTTTCTTTATTTGTACTATTTTCTACCTTGTAGAATAATAGTGAATACATCAAAACTATGAAATAACACATATGGAACTATGTAGTAACCAAAAATGTTTTAAAGAAATCAAAACATATGCTACATTTTAGATTCTTCAAAGTAGCCACCCTTTGCCTTGATGACAGCGTTGCACACTCTTGGCATTCCCTTAACCACATGGAATGCTTTTCCAACAGTCTTGAACGAGTTCCCACATATGCTGAGCACTTGTTGGCTGTTTTCACTTCACTCTGCGGTTCAACTCATCCCAAACCATCTCAATTGGGTTGAGGTTGGGTGATTGTGGAGGCCAGGTAATCTGATACAGCACTCCATCACTCTCCTTCTTGGTCAAATTGCCCTTACACAGCCTGGAAGTGTGTTGGGTCATTGTCCTGTTGAAAAACAAATGATAGTCCCACTAAGCGCAAACCAGATGGGATGGTGTATCGCTGCAGAATGCTGTGGTAGCCATGTTGGTTAAATGAGCCTTGAGCTCTAAATAAATCACAGACAGTGTTACCAGCAAAGAACCCCCACGCCATCACACCTCCTCCTCCATGCTTCAAATGCTCACCTACTCTGTCTCTCACAAAGACACAGCGGTTGGAACCAAAAATCTTACATTTGTACTCATCAGACCAAGGGACAGATTTCCACCAGTCTAATGTCCATTGCTCGTGTTTCCTTTAGTAGGGGTTTCACTGCAGCAATTCGAACATGAAGACCTGATTCACGCAGTCTCCTCTGAACAGTTGATGTTGAGATATGTCTGTTACTTGACCTCTGTGAACGATTTATTTGAGCTACAATTTCTGAGGCTGGTAACTCTAATGAATTTATACTCTGCAGCAGAGGTATCTCTGGGTCTTCCTGTCCTGTGGCAGTCCTCATGAGAGCTAGTTTCATCATAGCGCTTGATTGTTTTTTGACTGCACTTGAAGAAACTTTCAAAGTCATTGAAATTTTCCGGATTGACTGACCTTCATGTCTTAAAGTAATGATGGACTGTCATTTCTCTTTGCTTAATTGAGCTGTTCTTGCCATAATATGAACTTTGTCTTTTACCAAATAGCTATCTTCTGTATACCACCTCTACCGTGTCACAACAGATGTGTGAGAATGTTATTGTATCCATATTGAATTCACACTGTAACACAATAAACTGTGGAATAAGTCAAGGGGTGTGAAAACTCTCTGAAGGCAATGTATGTACATTAGGGATGTGCAAGTGTATGTGTAACACATAGCACTATGAACTCAATAGGCCTCCCTCTCTCATTGTGTGATGGACCATCATTGCCCCCTGCAGTCTGAGTTAAGCAGGCCATGATGCCAGTCATCTAAGGAGAGACATTAGAAGCCTCTGTTGTAGACTCAAGGCATCTGTCCATGTGTCTGTGTGTTTCTGAGAATTCGTCGACTAGATGTATTGATGGCACACGGGCCTTTTTTTGCACACTAACCGGTATCATGACACGCTCCTCTCCTCTTTTTCAAATGTTCTCTATATCTACTGTCTTTTTATCAGACTGTCTTACTCTGTCACCATCCCTTTCTCCCTTCCTAGTTGATAGCTGTCTAGCTAAGATCAATGACTGCATGTCTCTGCAGGACTGTATTTGGGAGTGAACAGAGCAGTGTAATAGTTCTCTATGGAGTCAGACAGATTCCCACTACCCCTCCCCTTCAGAGGAAGTCCTGCTGAAATAATCATAAATGTGGCATCAAGCGAAATGTCATGTGTCCCTTTTCAGCACAGAGAGAGAGGGAGAGGGATGGAGGGATGGAGGGATGGAGGAAAGGAGGTAGTGGGGGGGGGGTAGATGAGAGACGAAGAACACAGAGACAGAGTAAAGGACAGCATTTGAACGGCATCGACAGATCTCCCATTTCACAGAAGCTTGGGTATACAGAAAGATAAGCAGATGAAAGAACTGTGTGAAAAATGCACAACTAGCCTATAGGAGAAGCGGACTAGATGGGGGACCTTCGGAGGTACACACAGGGACCACACAGAGCAGTGGGTATATAAATGGGGGGTGAGGATGGAGTACCTGTGAAGCACTGTCCAGGTGTCCCCTATTCATGTGTTTGTGTTGTATTCGTTTCTTTGTGTTGAGGGTGGAACTGGATATGGGGGAGGAACCGAAGTCCTAGTGATGTTTCAAACTGCCACCATGAGTGAAGTCTCCCAAATATAGAAAGCTTCCTGGTGCACGCTGCCCACCCACACGCACAGACACACACACACCTCGCTCTATAAACTCTTTGTGGTGTTGTGTCTCTGTGTGGCGGCAGTGTAGCCTAGTGGTGAGTGTTAGACTAGTAATTGAGAGGTTGCGAGTTCAAATCCCCGAGCTGACAAGGTACAGATCTGTCGTTCTGCCCCTGAAAGAGGCAGTTAACCCACTGTTCCTAGGCCATCATTGAAAATAAGAATTTGTTCTGAACTTGCGTAGTTAAATTTAACAAAAATGTTTGTCATTTGTTCTTTTTGTACAAACAACAATTATAACCGTGCAAATCCTTTTCCGCTTCCCTCGGTGTGTCCTGAGAATGTGTTTGTGTCTGCGCCTCTCTTCATGCAGTTCTTTAAGTCCGCGAGTTCTTTGTGTTGCAGAGTCTCAACTTTTCTGTGATCATTCCACTGACACACTCATCACTCTCTTTCCCTTAAGACAGACTTCATGATCTCCTATTCATCCCTCCATCCATCTCTACAATCCTCTGTGGACACACCCAGAATATGAACACATCTCTCAGTGTCATATGCTGATTATTCATCATCATCACCACCACACACACACACACATCAACTTCACACATCTGAGTTTTGTTCACCCTCATCCTTAGTCTGTCAGTGGAGGAGCAGCTGCAGTCCCAGATTGCAGTGGTTCTGCTATCTCCAGATTCTGGTTGATGGATTCTGCCTTGTGCTCAACAGGTCTGCCAGAGCCCCTTCACCTGGATCTCTAGGTTACTGCGCTCGTGAACTGAACTGGTCTGAATGGTTAGAGAGTGATCACTTACGTCTTCAACAAGAGAGAAGCTTTGGACTTGCATACTGTAGAGCTTCAGCATTCCTAAGGAAAACCTGGAGACTGCTCTGATTTTGACACCTGGAACAGCACAATACACACGAAATCCACACTCAAGCCTCTTTGGGATTTACCACCCTTTCGCGTTGCTTGTATACTCGTTCAACTCTGCGTCAAAAAAGACACAAAATGATATTGTTACATGAGAAGTCTAATGTCCCAATTAGGGTTGTCTTTGTTAGCGTTTGACGTGACACTGAGACAGACATGACGCCTCCCTTAGGGCATTAATATCTGTTGTTTACTGTGCCGTGTCTAAATTAGCGACCTGACACAATGCGTTTCACACTCCCTAACACGATGCCTGTTCACAAGGTTGTTTACTCTAAAAGCTCCCGGGTGCCATACTGTAGGCCTAGCCACCTCACTGAGTCATCTCTATGGAAATATCCATAAATTGACAAAAGAAAAACCTACCTTCTGATTAAAACCGTGGAACTGTAGTTGAGAACGGAGGATAGATCCAGTCGAAAGTTAGTTAGTTCAGATCTATAGAAATATGTTCATTGTACACGGATCGTTATAACATTTAACAATGTATTATACCATAATAGATAATGTTACAAACATTCTGGCTCCTGCAGGCTTAAGTGTCATATTTTGCACAGTCTGTCCTGTTCTCGCTACAAGGGTTCACAGCTGATCCCTGAGCTGACAGGTTTGACACTGAAAGTGATTTTCAACTTTCCCCTTCGTTCCTATTCAGGTTTGAGAGGTTGACCTCCCGTCAGCTCTACTGCTGTGATTTGGCTGTCAGATAACTAACTCAGTGTGCTGTCAAAGGGAGAAAGACCATTTGGGGGGGGGGGGGGGGGGGGGGGAGTACTGTGGTAAAAAAACTGGTAGTTACTCCAAGAACTTAGAAGGCATTCCTGTATAATAATGTATGCCTGTCTGAGAAAATCTGCATCACTTAACTTGGAGCGAAACTTCATAGCGAGAGGGAGAGAAACAGTAAGAGAAAGAAGTGAAAAGAGAAACTCATAGAGACAGAGACAGAAAAAGACAAGCAGCCACTCACGGAGATCCTCTCTCAAATATACTGCTTTTCCGTGTTGTGTTTTTGTTTTTTGGGGGCCTGTTGAAAGAGTCAGCTGTCGGAAGGTAATGATAGTGATAGCCATGTCCAACTCCGGCCTGCTGGCTGTCTCCTGTCTCTATCGCTGCCAAGCAGCTTTCAGCTCAAGGACACAAGCACTTGAATGGCTGCCCCCCAAAAATGAAAAGGGAGAAGGAGGGATGAAAGAGAAATGATAGAACGGAGGCACGGTTTGAGGTAGAGGGGCAAGATATCAAGGAGGGATGGAGGAAATAAGAGAAACGGAGGGAGGAGAGACAAATAAAGGAGAGATTGGGAAAAAATAGAGAGAAAAAAAGAGAAGAGGTCTGACAAGACAGTAAGAGATAAGAAGAGGTGCCTTCTCCACAAATCGCTCCTAAATCATCGCCCACCAGTGGAGAGGAGAGTGGGCCGTCACATCTGAGATTTCCATTCCCTGAAAATGCCTGCGTCTAAACAGGCGAGAGGCGGGCGATGCGAGCGCTCCACGTGGACAGCAACCTGAGCCCTTTAATCGAGTGCCAGAGCGCTCTCATCCCCAAACCCAGGGAGAGGAGGAGGAGAGGGGGCGGAGAGGAGGAGGAGAGGAAGAAAAGCTAGATGAGGCTGTAGCCCCTGAGCTTCTCATTTAAGAAGAAAGAGTCTTTGATTTTTAGCAGCTTATAGCCCGTTGCCCTAGAATGCCATCCAACATGCTGGATCAAATGGCAGCGCAGAGGGAGAATTATAAACTCATCTGGGAACTAACTCCTGCTTTCTGAAGGGGATTGGGACTGACTATCTATGATGGTCTTAAAAAAAACAGCTAGAAACTAGAGGACGAATCAGGGTCCAGAATGTAAGGTGGAGAAAATTAAAAACCTTGATGGATAAAGTTTACTGGAAAAGAAAGACTGGTTTGTTTTTTTCAGCATCTCTGAGAAACTCTTATCTACCGTTGGCGACGTTGAGGTTTTTGTTCTAACTCTTAGAAAACGTTCAGCTGGCTGCTCACAAAATCCGTACGGAAATGTTTGGCCAACATTTTATACTCTAGTCAAGAAGATGAAAAAGCTTATCTAGGCTAACTATCTATATCTCCTATTGGGATATGGTTTCAAAGATGGGTTCACTGGCAGTATAAATGCTTTTGTTTTGAGATCATTTATCAAGCTTATTGCTGTATGAGTGAAACCTTAAAGCTCTCTGTATGTTAACACTTACATTGGACAAAGATTTGTTACAACTGAAAACCTTTTTTCAGGCTCCTATCTGTTGGTTAGACGACAGCCAATCCTACAGGTGTGGAGCTGCAGCCTTCTTGCCCATGACTGATAAGCATGTTCATTTTGTTTTCTTGCTAGTTTGTGATGTCCTGCATAATCAATCCACCCACACTCAGTGACATTTGGTGCAGTTTCTGGTACTACGTGAAATGCAAGTTTCTCTGTGATTATTCATATTTTTATAGCTACCTCCTTTCAATCCAACATGATTGTACCATAACATTTCTTGCCTTTCTCTGCTTTGGGCCAATGATTTCCTCTTCACTTCAGTTTGCTCTTTAAACATGCACCTTGTTTGGAGAGCAAATTAGCAGCAGTGTTTATTTTCCTAGGAGAGACATTCAGATGCCGATTTCTGAGATTCAAAGGGGCCTCCATTTGCTTTGTGGCACCTGTACCCTCCCTACCTGTAATCGCCTTCCTCTTTCTCTCTGAAGATATTCATTCAAAGACGTAATAGGGTAAAGGAAGGTCAGTGGTGTCTATTTTCTGTGTGGATGAAACAACCTCAGAAGATGAGTAATTACTGAGTGTCACAATGTAATCAGCAGTGGACAGGCACATACCAGAGCTTCTCAGCGGGAACTAGAGGCAGATGATGCCCGCAACGTCACTTCTTTGTTGAAGTAGTTTAAGGGTTCTTTAGAAGGTGGATGGACGGGACCTGACGAATGGCGTAGCGGTCTAAGGAACTGCAATGCAGTGCTTGAGGTGTCACTACAGTCCTGGGTTCGAGCCCAGGCTGTGTCGCAGCCGGCCACGACCGGGAGACGCGTGAGGCAGCGCACAATTAACCCAACTTCAGCTGGGTTAGGGAAGGGTTTGGCGCATGCATGTTGATTTCGGTGGGCAGATTTACAGTGTTTCCTCTGACACATTGATGCAGCTGGCTTCCGGGTTGAGCGGGCTTGGCAGGGTTGTGTTTCAGAGGACACATGGATCTCGCTCTTTGCCTCTCCCGAGTCCATACGGGAGTTGAAGCGATGGGACAAGAATGTAACTAGCAATTAGTGAGAAAAAAAGGGGTAAAAGGTACAATAAAGACGACTAAATATGTAGATGGACCATAATGACTCTTTTGCCGATTTAGTGGGAACTGCCCACATCATAGACTTAGATAGACGACTCATCTTGGCGTCGGTGAGAGCACAGCCAGATCATTGAAACCATCTATATTTTTAAGTAGTACATTTTCTTGCATAATGCCATCTGTAGTGTGTTGTTTGAACATGTAGAAATCCAAGGTTGCCCTGATGACCTGATGGCCAGGATGGAATCATGAGTTCCTTCCTTAACCCATAGGAAGTCACCCCCAGTTGGCTACTCCAAAATGGTGGAAGGCCTCAATGGCAATGTCCATGCAAGTAGTGATCTCTATTCATCTCTATCGGACCAAATTCACAACCATGCATCCACTTGACTACTTCCTGTTCTCTTCCACATTAATTAACATACAATCGGACCAACCAGAATAGATAAAAGTAGTTGCTAGGTAGATAATCAATTACCAAATTAAATTACAAACAAATGATTCACCATGATATAGAACTACACAACAGTGACCAACAAAATATAAATGTCTTGCATGAAATCATTCTAGAGTTGAGGATAATTATGTGATGGATCTTGCCATTGAATGTCTTTCCAACCAACTTAAAAATCTATATTTATTCAATTAGGTGACCTGGACATTTTTTGTTGACTGTACCTGTTGTGTTTGGAGTATTAGTAGATTTCTGTCATATAAAGGACTTCAATATCTTGGAATTTAAATCACTGAATCAAATACAATATATTGTATACAACACCTAACACATACAGTTGACTGACCATCCTCTTCTTCATTCAATGAGGTCACACACTGAGGTCTCTCTTTCCAGTCTTCAGTCTGTACTGTGTTTCTGTCTGGGAGAGAAGGAGTGTGTGCACAGCCAGGAAGAGAGACTCAACAAAGACATATCTCACTCTGTATTTCTAAAAGGATGTGTGTGTGTGTGTGTGTGTGTGTGTGTGTGTGTGTGTGTGTGTGTGTGTGTGTGTGTGTGTGTGTGTGTGTGTGTGTGTGTGTGTGTGTGTGTGTGTGTGTGTGTGTGTGTGTGTGTGTTGCTGTTGACCTTTGTACCTGTGAAATAGCAGGGTTCTCTAAGTATTAGGTCAAGGGTCAATTACTGCTAAATAGGAACCATACACAAAATGGTCACATTGAATGTTTTCATTTCACAACTAGAGCCAATATGTTCCCAAAAACACCCTCCCACACCACACACACACAGAATGAGTTCATATCTCTCTCTTTCTCACACACGCATGCACACACACACACACCCACACACTGTCTGTTTGGTTTTCAATCAGCATGTCCTTGAGAATCGCTGAAGGTTGTTTTTCACATCACTCAGTTCCCCTTTCTCTCATTCTCTCATTCTCTCTCTCTCTTCTGTTTTGCCCTCTCTCCCCTCCCAATTAGATTGTACGCCAGTCAAGGCAATCTGCTCTCCCTCGTTAATAAGCACTCATTAGGGTGGCCACGCTTGGTTTTCTTAATGAACTGATGAAGTTAAATGAGTTGGAAACGCAGAGTTCAGAGGGAAAAACAGCAGACACCTGAAACAGAGATGAATTGACTGTCTGTGTGTGCGTGTGGTGGTGGGGTGGGGGGGGACACACTGACCAGGACACTGACCAACTCAAAAGGCACAGCCACCTGATTGTAAAAATCAAGGCCCACGTTTCAATACAATGTATTCTTGTAAATGAACATTCTGAACATTCATTTGCAGAGCCCCTCAGTCTATCTCAACATAGTTTTGTCATAAATATTATGACATGACATCTGTGCCATGTTGTCTTTAGTGTTATTGATGAACGCCGGAGAGTTGTGTTGCTGCTGTAATGCTACAGAGACAAACACACTGTGCTCTCTCCGTGTCAGCATCCATTCTAGCTCACACCAGGATCCGCCAGCCAGCTCCACAGCAGATATTACTCTACGAGCCTTGGCGACCCTGCAGAGAGAGAGAGAGATGGAGAGGAGGAGGGAGGATGGGGAGGGGGAGAGCGAGAAGGAGAAAGACAAAGAGAAAGAGGGGGAGAGAGAGGAGGAGAGTGGGAGAAGAGAGGCGGGGGAGAAAGAGAGAAGGAGGGAGTGAAGCAGAATCACTCACACAAACCTTTGGATTCACACTTATAACTCAGAAGCATAGAAAATGACAGACCAATCTTCTGTTGCACAACTACATTTCAATGTTTCACATAAAAGGAAAGCAGCCCTAACAGTCACAGCATGAAGGTGTTGGAGTAAAACACTACAGTCAAGGGCAGTCGGCTAGCTTGTCAAGGTCATAGAGAGAAGAGGAAACAAATGGAAATCTGTTACTGTCTCTGCGACTTATATGTGGGAGGGAATGTGTGTGTGTGTGTGTGTGTGTGTGTGTGTGTGTGTGTGTGTGTGTGTGTGTGTGTGTGTGTGTGTGTGTGTGTGTGTGTGTGTGTGTGTGTGTGGGTGTGTGTGTGGGTGTGTGTGTGTGTGTGTGTGGCGTGCATGCATGTGTGATACTACTAGATGTAAGGGAAACATTCAATGGCCTCTGTTCTCAAAATGATTTCTCCAATATGTTTGACCAACAGGAATTATCAATAGACTGGCTGGAAAGGCCACTATCCCTTCAGAGTCCCCATTCAAAAAGCCACCTCTACTTATTGTCGTCGCATATCTGTGCCAGATATAGCTTCCCCATATCTGAGTGATGCTTTCAAATGTTCCTGCAGACATGATGAACTGGAATAAAACTTTTCTCCCATTTTCTGAATCGCTAACAGCAATTTCTATGTTAGAACCAATCTTTTTTTTATTTTCCTCTTCTTTTCCATCCGGTTGGTTTGATAAACAGCTACTTATCTAGAGGCGAGAGAGAGACCAGAACCAAAGAGAATGACAGTCATATAGACAAACACACATATAAACACAGAGCGAGAGTGAGCAAGAGCAAGAGCAAGGGCGAGAGCGAGAGAGAGACAGGGAGAGAGAGAGGGGGGGGGGGGGGAGAGAGAGGGGGGGAGAGAGAGAGAGAGAAACATATTTCATTAAGTCTTATTACAAGGTTCTGCCGTCTGTTCCACGACCCACTACAATTTGTAAGCCATTACCACCCTCTAAAAATAACCAACTTAACACACGCCAGAGCAGAGCCAGCCAGGGAAATTTTAATAAACGTCACGTAACCGTTATAACAATCAAATTTAACGGGCCAGCAACACAACCCAATAGTTGCCTCAACACAGTTTGCATAAAGGGATGACAAGTAAACCCAATAACAGAATAATACATCATTATTTTACATATTTCATTCGTAACGCTGAATGTGTTTACTTGCCATTTCTTTTCCTTTAACAGAGAGAGGGGAGGTACTGCGAGGTAAAGGAGGATAAGAGAGAACACAGGAAACAGAGAAACAGAGAAAGGCAGTTAGGGGAGAAGGACGATACACTAGAAAGAAATGTTAGACAAAGTTAGTTGGGGATGATTGTGGTTAGTTTACAATAATATATAAGCAGCCTGGAGCAATGGCATATCGGCTACTCTTCCTGTAAACCTAGAAGATGATCTATTCCTGTTCTTTCTGGGGAACAAAATTCAGTTACACTAAACAAAAATATAAACACAACATGTAAAGTGTTGGTCCCGTGTTTTATGAGCTGAAAAAAAATCCCAGAATTGTTCCATACGTACAAAAAGCTTATTTCTCTAAAATGTTGGGCACACATTGGTTTACATCCCTGTCAGTGACCATTTGTCCTTCGCCAAGATAATCCATCCATCTGACAGGTGTGGCATATCAAGAAGCTGATTAAACAGCATGACCATTACACAGACGCACCTTGTGCAGTAAACAAGAAAAGGCCACTCTAAAATGTGAAGTCTTGTCATACAACACAATGCCACAGATGTCTCAAGTTGAGGAAGCGTGCAATTGGCATGCTGACTGTAGGAAACTGTCGCCAAAGAATTGAATGTTAATTTCTCTACCATAAGCCACCTCCATCACTGTTTTAGAGAATTTGGCAGTACGTCCAACCAGCCTCACAATCACAGGCCCCGTACATGTATGGCGTTGTGCAGTTTGCTGATGTCAATGTTGTGAATAGAGTGCCCCATGGTGTTGGTGGGGTTATGGTATGGGCAGGCATAAGCTACGGACAACGAACACAATTTAATTTTATTGAAGGCAATATGAATGAACAGAGATACTGTAACAAGATCCTGAGGCCCAATGTTGTGCCATTCATCCGCCGCCATCACCTCATGTTTCAGCATGATAATGCACGGCCCCACGTTGCAACGATCTGTACACAATTCCTGGAAGCTGAAAATGTCCCAGTTCTTCCATAGCCTTCATACTCACCAGACATGTCACCAATTGAGCATGTTTGGGATGCTCTGGATCGACATGTACGGCAGCGTGTTCCAGTTTCCGCCAATATCCAGCAACTTTTACACAGCCATTGAATATGAGTGGTAGAACATTCCACAGGTCACAATCGGCAGCCTGATCAACTCTATGTGAAGGAGATGTGTCGCGCTGCATGAGGCAAATTGTGGTCACACCAGACTGGTTTTCTGATCCACACCCCTACCCTTTTTTTAAGGTACACTATATATACAAAAGTATGTGGACACCCCTTCAAATGAGTGGATTCTGCTATTTCAGCCACACCCGTCACTGACAGGTGTATAAAATTGAGCACACAGCCATGCAATCTCCATAGACAAACATAGGCAGTAGAATGGCCTTACTGAAGAGTTCAGTGAAGTCAGTTCGTAAAATTTCTGCCCTGCTAGAGCTGCCCCTATAAGTGCTGTTGTTATGAAGTGGAAACGTCTAGGATCAACAACAGCTCAGCCGCAAAGTGGTGTTCCACACAAGCCCACAGAACGGGACCGCCGAGTGCTGAAGCGTAAACATTGTCTGTCCTCGGTTGCAACAATCACTACCGAGTTCCAAACTGCCTCTGAAAGCAACGTCAGCACAATAACTGTTCGCCAGGAGCTTCATCAAATGGGTTACCATGGCCGAGCAGCCGCACACAAGCCTAAGATCACCATGCTCAATGCCAAGCGTCTGGAGTGGTGTAAAGCTCGCCGCCATTGGACTCTGGAGCAATGGAAACACATTCTCTGGAGTATGAATCACTCTTCACCATCTGGCTGTCCGACAGACAGATCTGGGTTTGGTGGATGCCAGGAGAACGCTACCTGCCCCAATGCATAGTGCCAACTGTAAAGTTTGGTGGAGGAGGAATAATGGTCTGGGGCTGTTTTTCATGGTTTGGGCTCGGCCCCTTAGTTTCAGTGTAGGGAAATCTTAACGCTTCGAACATCACCGGGATGTCACCGGGAGTCCCATAGGGCGACGCACAATTGGCCCAGCATCGTTTGGGTTAGGGGAGGGTTTGGCCGGTGGGGGGCTTTACTTAGCTCATCTTGCTCTAGCCTCTCCTTGTGGTGGGCCAGGTGCCTGCAGGCTGATTTCGGTTGTCAGTTGAACAGTGTTTCCTCCGACACATTGGTGCAGCTGGCTTCCGGGTTAAGCGAGTTAAGCGTGTTAAGAAGGTCATGTTTCGGAGGACGCATGACCCGACCTCCAGAGCCCTTTAGGGAGTTGCAGCAATGAGACAAGATCGAAATTGGGGGGAAAAGGGGACCAAAAAATAATAATAATAATAATAATAATGATGATTGATAAATAGCCTACTCAGGCTGCAGGTAAAACAGAGAACATTTAGTTACTTAACCATAGTGTGTGAATGGATGCATGTATGCATTGTTTGTGTGTGCATATGCATAAATGCATGCATTGTGTGTGAGTACACGTGTACTCAGTTCTCTCTCATTAACCCATATAAATGGAGGCTGTTGTATAAAATGCATACTCTACTGGTTGACTTACCACTACAACAACCCTGAGTACCAAACAGAAGCGAGACAGAGCCTACAGGACACTGTGTGTGTGTGCGTGTGTGCGTGCGTGCCTCAGAGCATCACCTACTTTTAGCCATGTTAGAAGTGGTTTGCTGCTATGCATTCTCCTCTTTGACAACCTTCTCTACTACCAGCATCTGAAACCAAAGCACAGAGAGCATCTGTGGTCAAGAGTTAACTAGCACTCACTCTCTTTTGTTCAGTTCATTCACCTTTCACACACACTCCGGTATTTACATTCTCTCCTTTTAACACTCCCTGAGCTGTCCCTCACACCTTGTCACTTCCACTACTAACACACACACACACGCATTTTGAAATGTACACTCTTCAAAGCTAATCTACTCCAGCATTGATTTTTTCCCACTTTGTTCCTCCTGTCCTCTCAGCTCTCTGTGTCGGAGGAGAATTAGGGGCCATGTTCAGAGGGAGAGAGCGGAGAGAGAGATAGAAAGGAAAGAGGGGGGAAGTGGAGATGGGAGAGAGAGAGGTACAAGAAGAAGGGTTGATGGTTGAGTCGTGTTAGTTAGCACCTGCACACACGAAAGTTAAAAATATATCAATCACAGAGAGGAGGGGAGTAAAAAAGGGAGGGAGAAAGATAGGACACAAAGACCAAGGTTATCCCCTGTGGATTCTGCCTGAGCTTTTAGAGTGCTTGACCCCTTTGCTTTAGATGTCAAACTCATCAAAAACCTGTTGGTTGTTGAGTGTATTTACGAAGAGCTGAATCTGTCCTGAAGGGAACCTCTGTCACCTCCAGCCTTGAGCTACAACACAACAACTCCTCTTCCATTCAGATGCCTCTGGGCCATGAACTTCTCCTGAACCAGAGGAGAACGACAGGAGAGGATAAGCTTTTCAAATGTAGAGGAGAGAGGTGATAGCAGGACCCGAGAGTGTCTTTCAGATCACAGACGACAACCACAGACAACTGTGTTGTGTTCCAGAGAGCTTTCTTGGATTCTGAAACCCTCCATCTCTCAGTGTGGAAAGGTTACAAAGTATCCCCTGAGACCTTGGCTGCCCACTCCGGTCTCGTCATGCCACACCACAGATCAACAGGCGATAGAGAAGGCACCAATGGCTGCTTTCTGTTTTTGAGTCTCTCTCCTTTTCTTCATCACTCCCTCAGGCAAAACCCTCACTCATTTAACACCTCGCTACACATGAAGAAATAGTCAATGCAGGCAAAGCGTAATAGCGGAGAGAAAAATAATCGATAGTCTCACATACAGTGGGGCAAAAAAGTATTTAGTCAGCCACCAATTGTGCATGTTCTCCCACTTAAAAAGATGAGAGAGGCCTGTAATTTCCATCATAGGTACACTTCAACTATGACAGACAAAATGAGGGGGAAAAATCCAGAAAATCACATTGTAGGATTTTTAATGAATTTATTTGCAAATTATGGTGGAAAATAAGTATTTGGTCAATAACAAAAGTTTATCTCAATACTTTGTTATATACCCTTTGTTGGCAATGACAGAGGTCAAACGTTTTCAATAAGTCTTCACAAGGTTTTCACACACTGTTGCTCGTATAAGTACACTGTACATACAATCATGTGTCTGTCTGTCTGTCTGTCTGTCTGTCTGTCTGTCTGTCTGTCTGTCTGTCTGTCTGTCTGTCTGTCTGTCTGTCTGTCTGTCTGTCTGTCTGTCTGTCTGTCTGTCTGTCTGTCTGTCTGTCTGTCTGTCTGTCTGTCTGTCTGTCTGTCTGTCTGTCTGTCTGTCTGTCTGTCTGTCTGTCTGTCTGTCTGTCTGTCTGTCTGTCTGTCTGTCTGTCTGTATGTATGTAAAGTCAGCAAAAAAAAGAAACGTCCTCTCACTGTCAACTGCGTTTATTTTCAGCAAACTTAACATGTGTAAATATTTGTATGAACATAACAAGATTCAACAACTGAGACATAAACTGAACAAGTTCCACAGACATGTGACTAACAGGTATGAAATAATGTGTCCATAAACAAAGGGGGGTCAAAATCAAAAGTAACGGTCAGTAGATGTTACCCCACTCTTTCACCAAGGCACCTGCAAGTTCCCGGACATTTCTAGGGGGAATGGCCCTAGCCCGCACTCTTTGATCCAACAGGTCCCAGACGTGCCCTGGCCACATCTGCAGTCCTCATGCCTCCTTGCAGCATGCCTAAGGCACGTTCAAGCAGATGATCAGGAACCCTGTGCATCTTTCTTTTAGTGTTAAGAAAGGCCTCTTTAATGTCCTAAGTTTTCATAACTGTGACCTTAATTGCCTACCGTCTGTAAGCTGTTAGTGTCTTAAACCTGTTGCGTCGAGCCATCCCGGATCCGGGATCATGAATACAGCCTCAAGCTCATTACCATAACGCAACGTTAACTATTCATGAAAATCGCAAATGAAATGAAATTAATATGCTAGCTCTCAAACTTAGCCTTTTGTTAACAACACATTTGTGTAACAGCTAGCGTGGCTAGCGTAGCATTTAGCGTTAGCATCAACAGACAACACTTTCACAAAAACCAGAAAATCATTCAAATAAAATC
This sequence comes from Oncorhynchus kisutch, assembly GCF_002021735.2. Taxonomy (NCBI): domain Eukaryota; kingdom Metazoa; phylum Chordata; class Actinopteri; order Salmoniformes; family Salmonidae; genus Oncorhynchus; species Oncorhynchus kisutch. Next base: position 31,859,879 of record NC_034188.2, on the reverse strand, counting down.
ATTACCTTTGAAGAACTTCAGATGTTTTCAATGAGGAGACTCTCAGTTAGATAGCAAATGCTCAGTTTTTCCTGAAAGATGATTTGTTTAGGAGAAATTGCTCCGTTTGGTGCGTCACGTTTGGCTACCAAAAAAAAACGAAAATTCAGTCTTCAAAACGCCGAACTTTTTTCCAAATTAACTCCATAATATCGACTGAAACATGGCAAACGTTGTTTAGAACCAATCCTCAAGGTGTTTTTCACATATCTCTTCGATGATATATCGTTCGTGGAAGTGTGCTTTCCCCTCTGAATCCCAGGAGAAAATGCCTGCGGCTGAAGATTACGCACCAATTTACACAAAGTACACCGGGCGGACCCGTGGTAAATGTAGTCTCTTATGGCCAATCTTCCAATGATATGCCTACAAATACGTCACAATGCTGCAGACACCTTGGAGAAACGATAGGAAGGGCAGGCTCATTCCCGGCGCAATCACAGCCATATAAGGAGACAATAGAAAACAGAGCTTCGAAAATTCTGCCCATTTCCTGGATGAAGTATCATCTTGGTTTCGCCTGTAGCATGAGTTCTGTGGCACTCACAGATTATATCTTTGCAGTTTTGGAAACCTTAGAGTGTTTTCTTTCCAAAGCTGCCAATTATATGCATAGTCGAGCATCTTTTCGTGACAAAATATTGCGCTTAAAACGGGCACGTTTTTTTATCCATAAATTAAAAGAGCGCCCCCTATATCCAAGAAGTTAACGACCGTTCCAAAGGTTCATTAATTTAAGAGCTCGGGTCTATTTTCTTGAATTTCCGCCTGACTGTTGCGCCCAAAGTAAACTGCCTGTTACTGTTATATGCATATAATTGGTATCACTGGATAGAAAACACGTTGAAGTTTTAGAAATGTTAAAATAATGTCTGAGGCTATAACACAATTGATATGGCAGGTGAAATTCTAAAGAAAAACCGACCAGAATTTTTACGTTCCAGGCTCTTATAATGGGAAGCTATGGGTCATATGCAATTCCATCTCCCAGATTGCAATTCCTATGGCTTCCACTAGATGTCAACAGTCTTTGTTTAAGGTTTCAGGCTTGTTTCTTCAAAAACAAGCAAGAATTTTGAGTTTTTGTACAAAGACTGGGTACAATATCAGTCTGTCGGCATGCGAGGAAGAGGATGTGCTTACTAATTTTATGTTTCTATTGAACATACTACTTTCCGTATGAAATATTATAGTTTATTTACATTTTAGGATACCTGAGGATTAAATAGAAATGTAGTTTGACCTGTTTGAACAAATTTTAGCGGTAGCTTTTTGGACACATTTGTCTGGAAGTTGAATGAGCGGATAACTGAAATCGATGGCGCAAATATAACAGACCTTTTGGGATATAAAGAAGGATTTTATCTAACAAAACAACCATTCTTGTTGTAGCTGGGACCCTTGAGATTGCAAACAGAGGAAGATTTTCAAAAGTAAGTGATTTATTTAAATCGCTATTTGTGATTTTATGAAGCCTGTGCTGGTTTTAAAATATGTTGATGTGAGGCGCTGTCCTCAGACAATCGCATGCTATGCTTTTGCTGTTAAGCCTATTGTAAATTGGACAATGCAGTTAGATTAACAAGAATTTAAGCTTTTAAATGACATGCGATACTTGTATGTTCATAAATGTTTAATATTACGATTATTTATTTGAATTGCGTGCCCTCCAATTTCACCGGATGTTGTCAACAGGTGTCCCGCTAATCTCCCCTAAGAAGATGCATGGTTCATTGAACAAGCATGGCAAACAGTGATGAAAACCTTTACAATGAAGATCTGTGAAGTTATTTGGAAAGACAGGTTCCTGAAAAAGTTTATTTTTTGCTGAGTTTATGTATACACTAGCTAGCTGTGTCTGTTAGGATAGCTGCTTCAGGGATTCACTTTTTATTGTAATAACTGTTTATATGTTCAGTGGCAACCCTTCATTCAGGGCAGAGCCCCACCTCTTTAGCTTAATATATATTTCAGGACCCTGTCTTTCATAGATTATTCCTAAAAATCCCAATAACTTCACAGATCTTCATTGACAGGGTGGCTGGAGTCTTGGACAATTTTTCGAGGATTCCTCTGACACCGCCTGATATAGAGGTCATCGATGGCAGGAAGCTTGGTCCCATTGATGTCCTGGGCTGTATGCACTACCCTCTGTAGTGCCTTGCGGTCGGCGGCCAAGCAGTTGCCCTACCAGGCAGTGATGCAACCAGTTAACCATGTTATCGATGGTGGAGCTGTAGAACTTTGAGTATCTTAGGACCCATTCTAAACCTTTTCAGTCTCCAGAGGGGGAATAGGTTTTGTCGTGCTCTCTTCACGACTGTCTTTGTGTTTTCACCATAATAGTTTGTTAGTGATGTGGACATCAAGGAACCTGAAGCTCTCAACCTGCTACCGTACAGCCCCGTCAATGAGACGTGCTCGGTCCTCCTTTTCCTGTAGTCCACAATCATCTCCTTTTTATTGATCACATTGAGGCAGAGGTTGTTATCCTGGCACCACACTGCAAGGTCTCTGACCTCCTCCCCATAGGCTGTCTCATCGTTGTCGGTGATCAGGCCTACCACTGTTGAGTTGTCAGCAAACTTAATGATGGTGTTGGAGTCGTGCCTGGCCATGCATGTTTTGGGTGAACAGGGAGTACAGGATGGGACTGAGCACGCACCCCTGTGTTGAGGATCAGCATGGCGGATGTGTTGTTGCCTACCCTTACCACCTGGAGGCGGCCCATCAGGAAGTCCAGGATCCAGTTGCGAAGGGAGGTGTCTAGTCCCAGGGTCCTTAGCTTTGTGGTGAGTTTTGAGGGCACCATGGTGTTGAACGCTGAGCTGTAGTCAACGAATAGCATTCTCACATAGGTGTTCCTTTTGTCCAGGTGGGAAAGGGTAGTGTGGAGTGCAATAGAGATTGCATCATCTGTGGATCTGTTGGGGCATTATGCAAATTGGAGTGGGTCTAGGGCTTCTGGGACAATGGTGTTGATGTGAGCCATGGCCAGCCTTTCAAAGCACTTCATGGTTACAGATGTGAGTGCTACGGGTTGGTAGTCATTTAGGCAGTTTACCTTAGTGTTCTTGGGCACAGGGACTATGGTAGTCTGCTTGAAACATGTTGGTATTACAGACTCAGTCAGAGACAGGTTGAAAATGTCAGTGAAGACACTTGCCAGTTGGTCAGCTCATGCTCGGAGTACAGGTCCTGGTAATCGGCCTTGTGAATGTTCGGCTACGGAGAGTGTGATCACACAGTCATCTGGAACAGCTGATGCTCTCATGCATGATTCAGTGTTGCTTGCCTCGAAGCCAGCATAGAAGTAATTTAACTCATCTGGTAGGCTCGTGTCACTGGGCAGCTCGCGGCTGTTCTTCCCTTTGTCATCTGTAATAGTTTGCAAGCCCTGCCACATCAAACGAGCGTCGGAGCCAGTGTAGTACGATTCAATCTTAGTCCTGTATTTATGCTTTGCCTGTTTGATGGTTCGTCTGAGGGCCTAGCGGGATTTCTTATAAGCGTCCGGGTTAGAGTCCCGCTCCTTGAAAGTGGCAGCTCTACCCTTTAGCTCAGTGCGGATGTTACCTGTAATCCATGGCTTCTGGTTTGGGTATGTACGTACGGTCACTGTGGGGACAACGTCATCGATGCACTTATTGATGAAGCCAGTGACTGATGTGGTGTGCTCCTCAATGCCATCGGAAGAATCCCTGAACTTATGCCAGTCTGTGCTAGCAAACATTCCTGTAGCTTAGCATCTGCGTCATCTGACCACTTGAGTCATTGGTGCTTCCTGCTTTAGATTTAGCTTGTACGCAGGAATCAGGAGGATAGAATTATGGTCAGATTTGGCAAATGGAGGTTGAGGGAGAGCTTTGTACGCGTCTCTGTGTGTGGAGTCAAGGTGGTCTAGAGTTTTTTTTCCCTCTGGTTGCACATTTAACATGCTGGTAGAAATGAGGTAAAACTGATTTAATTTTCCCTGCATTAATGTCCCCGGCCACTAGGCGCACCGCCTTTGAATGAGCGTTTGCCTGTTTGCTTATGGCCGTATACAGCTCAATGAGTGTGGTCTTAGTGCTGGCATCGGTTTGTGCTGGTAAATAGACAGCTACAAAAAAATATAGATGAAAACTGTCTTGGCAAAAAGTGTGGTCTACAGCTTATCATGAGATACTCTACCTCAGGCGAGCAAAACCTTGAGACTTCCTTAAAAATATGACATTTCGTGCACCAGCTGTTGTTTTCAAATATACACTGCCACCCCTTGTCTTACCGGAGCCAACTGTTCTATCTTGCCGAAGCAGCGTAACCCCCGCCAGCTGAATTTTATCCATGTCGTCATTTAGCCACGACTCGGTGAAACATAAGATATCACAGTTTTTAATGTCCCATTGGTATGAAATTCCTGATCGTAGCTCGTCTATTTTGTTATCCAATTATTGTATGTTGGCTAATAGGACTGATGGTAGAGGCAGATTACCCACTCGCCATTGGATGCTTACAAGGCTCCCCGACCTACGTTCCCGATATCTCTGTCTCTTTCTCATGCGAATGACAGGGATGGTTCCCCTCTTTCCACTGGGATTCTCTGCCTCTAACCCTATTACAGGGGCTGAGTCACTGGCTTGCTGGGGCTCTCTCATGCCGTCCCTGGAGGGGGTGCGTCACCTGAGTGGGTTGATTCACTGTTGTGGTCATCCTGTCTGGGTTGGCGCCCCCCCCTTGGGTTGTGCTGTGGCGGAGATCTTTGTGGGCTATACTCAGCCTTGTCTCAGGATGGTAAGTTGGTGGTTGAAGATATCCCTCTAGTGGTGTGGGGGCTGTGCTTTGGCAAAGTGGGCGGGGTTATATCCTTCCTGTTTGGCCCTGTCCGGGGGTGTCCTCGGATGGGGCCACAGTGTCTCCTGACCCCTCCTGTCTCAGCCTCCAGTATTTATGCTGCAGTAGTTTATGTGTCGGGGGGCTGGGGTCAGTTTGTTATATCTGGAGTACTTCTCCTGTCCTATTCGGTGTCCTGTGTGAATCTAAGTGTGCGTTCTCTAATTATCTCCTTCTCTCTTTCTTTCTCTCTCTCGGAGGACCTGAGCCCTAGGACCATGCCCCAGGACTACCTGACATGATGACTCCTTGCTGTCCCCAGTCCACCTGGCCATGCTGCTGTTCCAGTTTCAACTGACCTGAGCCCTAGGACCATGCCCCAGGACTACCTGACATGATGACTCCTTGCTGTCCCCAGTCCACCTGGCCATGCTGCTGCTCCAGTTTCAACTTCCACCTGACTGTGCTGCTGCTCCAGTTTCAACTGTTCAGCCTTATTATTATTCGACCATGCTGGTCATTTATGAACATTTGAACATGTTGGCCATGTTCTGTTATAATCTCCACCCGGCACAGCCAGAAGAGGACTGGCCACCCCACATAGCCTGGTTCCTCTCTAGGTTTCTTCCTAGGTTTTGGCCTTTCTAGGGAGTTTTTCCTAGCCACCGTGCTTCTACACCTGCATTGCTTGCTGTTTGGGGTTTTAGGCTGGGTTTCTGTACAGAACTTTGAGATATCAGCTGATGTACGAAGGGCTATATAAATACATTTGATTTGATTTGATTTGATTTGGATGTTGGCCTTGTCTGGTGTCTGAAGTAAATCCTTTGCGTCTGAATCGTTAAAGAAAAAATCTTTGTCCAGTACGAGGTGAGTAATCGCTGTCCTGATATCCAGAAGCTCCTTCCGGTCACAAAAAATACATTACAAATAATGTGAAAAAACATGCACAATAGCATTGGTTGGTTAACCTCTCTAGGGTACGTGGACTAGCGTCCCACCTCGTCAACAGCCAGTGAAACTGCAGGGCGCCAAATTCAAAACAACAGAAATCCCATAATTAAAATTCCTCAACCATACAAGTATTTTACACCATTTTAAAGATACACTTGTTGTAAATCCAGCCACAGTGTCCGATTTCAAAAAGGCTTTATGACGAAAGCACACCAAACGATTATGTTAGGTCAGAGCCAAGTCACAGAAAAACACAGCCATTTTTCCAGCCAAATAGAGGAGTCACAAAAAGCAGAAATAGAGATCAAATTAATCACTTACCTTTGATGATCAGATGAGACTCATAGGACTTCATGTTACACAAACATGTATGTTTTGTTCAGTAAAGTTCATATTTATATAAACAAATCTGAGTTTACATTGGCGCGTTATGTTCAGTAGTTCCAAAACATCCGGTGATTTTGCAGAGAGCCACATCAATTTACAGAAATACTCATAATAAACCTTGCTAAAACATACAACTGTTATGCATGGAATTTTAGATCCACTTCTCCTTCATGCAACCGCTGTGTCAGATTTTTTTTAAACTTCACGGAAAAAGCACACCATGCAATAATCTAAGTACAGCGCTCAGAGACCAAAACAACCCAAACAGATATCCACCAAGTTGTGTAGTCAACAGAAGTCAGAAAAAGCATTATAAATATTCACTTACCTTTGATGATCTTCATCAGAATGCACTCCCAGGAATCCCAGTTCCACAATAAATTTTTGTTTTGTTCGATAATGTCCATCATTTATGTCCAAATACCTCCTTTTTGTTCGCGCGTTTAGCCCAGTAATCCAAATTCATGACGCGCGATCACTAGGTGCAGACGAAAAGTCAAAAAGTTCCGTTACAGTCCGTAGAGACATATCAAACGATGTATAGAATTAATCTTTAGGATGTTTTTAACATAAATCTTCAATAATGTTCCAACCGGAGAATTCCTTTGTCTGTAGAATTGCAATGGAACGGAAGCTAACTATCACGTGAACGCGCGTGGCCAGCTCATGCCTCTCTGGCAGACCTCTGACTCATTCCCCTCTCATTTGCCCCCACTTCACAGTAGAAGCATCAAACAAGGTTCTAAAGACTGTTGACATCTAGTGGAAGCCTTAGGAAGTGCAATATGACCCCATAGACATGGTGTATTCGATAGGTAAAGAGTTGAAAAACTACAAACCTCAGATTTCCCACTTCCTGGTTGGATTTTCTATCAGTTTTTTGCCTGCCATATGAGTTCTGTGATACTCACAGACATCATTCAAACAGTTTTAGAAACGTCTGAGTGTTTTCTAACCCAATTCTACTAATTATATGCATATTCTAGCTTTTATGGCTGAGAAGCAGGCAGTTTATTTTGGGCACGCTTCTCATCCAAAATTCCCAATGCTGCCCCCTACCCTAGAAAAGGTAAGAGCCTGTAAAACAGCAGGGATCTCCTCCGGAGCCACTCTCACACTCCTCCAGCGCCACTGTCACACATATATACACAGTACCAGTCAAAGGTTTGGACCCACCTACTCATTCAAGGGTTTTTCTTTATTTTCACTATTATTCTACAATGTAAAAAATAGTAAAGACGTCAAAACTATGAAATAATACATATGGAATCATGTAGTAACCAAAAAAGTGTTAAACAAATCAAAATATATTTTAAGTAACCGCCCTTGCATTGATGACAGCTTTGCACACTCCTGGCATTCTCTCAGCCAGCTTCATGAGGTAGCCACCTGGAATGAATTGCAATTTAACAGGTGTGCTTTGTTAAAAGTTCATTTGTTGAATATATTTCCTTCTTAATGCGTTTGAGCCAATCAGTTGTGTTGTGACAAGTTAGGGTTGGAATACAGAAGATAGCCCTATTTGGTAAAAGACCAAGTCCATATTATGGCAAGAACAGCTCAAATAAGCAAAGAGAAATGACAGTCCATCATTACTTTTGAGACATGAAGGTCAATCCTAAAAATTAAGAACTTTGAAAGTTTCTTCTCTTCCCGGGGTCCAGCAAAATTAAGGCAGTTCATACGATTTTAAAAACATAAGAATAGATTCACAGATTTCACAACAAAATGTGTGCCCTCGGGCCCCTATTCCACCCCTACCACATACCTACAGTAGAAAATCCATGTGTGTGTGTGTGTGTATAGTATGCATGTTATCATGTTTGTGTATGTATGCATGTGTTTGTGCCTATATTTGTGTTGCTTCACAGTCACCGCTGTTCCATAAGGTGTAGCTACTGTTGTATCAATATGTTTTGAGCATGACAGTTTACAATCCAGGGTTACTCTAAGCAGTTTAGTCACCTCAACTTGCTCAATTTCCACATTATTTATTACAGGATTTAGTTGAGGTTTAGGGTTTAGTGAATGATTTGTCCCAAATACAATGCTTTTAGTTTTAGAAATATTTATGAATAACTTATTCCTTGCCACCCACTCTGAAACTAACTGCAACTCTTTCAGTTGTTGTAGTAGCTGACATGTATAGAGTTGAGTCATCCACCAGTGGCATGTCATTAGTAAAGATTGAAAAAAGTAATGGGCCTAGACAGTTGCCCTGAGGAATTCCTGATTCTACCTGGATTATGTTGGAAAGGCTTCCATTAAAGAACACCCTTTGTGTTCTGTTAGACAGGTAACTCCTTATCCACAATTTAGCAGGAGGTGTAAAGCCATAAAACATACGTTTTTCAAGCAGCAGACTATGATCAATAATGTCAAAAACCGCACTGAAGTCTAACAAAACAGCCCCCTCAATCATCAATTTCTCTAAGCTAATCATCAGTCATTTGTGTAATGTCCTTCCCTATAAGCATGATGAAAGTTTGTCTATTTGTTTACTTTAAAATAGTACTGTATATGGTCAAACACCATTTTGTCCAAAAGGCTGATTAGTTGGCTATTTGAGCCAGTAAAGGAGGCTTTACTATTCTTGGACAGCGGAATTACTTTTGCTTCCCTCGAAGCCTAGGGTTACACACATTCTAGTAGGCTTAAGTTGAAAATATGGCAAATTGGAATGGCAATATTGTCTGCTATTATCCTCAGTAAATTTTCATCCAAGTTGTCAGACCCAAATCAAATCACGTTATATCTATTGAATATTGTATGAGTGTTCATTGTCTGCTTATATGCCCCCTTTATTTATCCTACGGTTCAGACTTGGTGTAAAGGGAGAATACTGTAAGAACAGCCCATGTTCTGAATTCCGCCGCTGTTAATTTCAAAAGTGCTGTACAAATAGTTATATTGACTACGTCCAACCTAGCTCGCTTATTAATTGTGTTAATCGAAATTACGTATTGCCTCTCCCGCTCGTCGTCCCCTTATGCCAGTTTGTACATCTCAATTGTCAGTAGAAACCACATTTGTTTAAGCAAGTCAGCCATATCAGCTATGTTTTTCTTTTTTTAAAGGCAGTAAATTAGACAAAGTGCCCTTATTTTATGACTTTTTGCAAATTCTATCAGTTTCCCACATCGATTCAACATCATCACAGATTTTTTTTAGTTGAAACATGGGAACAACGTTGATTCAACCAGTTTTTGCATAGTGGGGATAGACAGAGCCAGAGACACAGAGAGCGAGAGAGACAGACACAGAGAGAACTCATTCACCAATTACCATTGTGCCACAGACTCAACTTCCATCCTGGAACTACCTATCAGATGGGAGTGATCATGTTTTTTGATTTAACCTTTATTTAACCAGGTAAGACCCATTGGAGGCTAAAAACCTATTTTGCGAGCGCGACCTTGCAAGAGGGCAAATGTACTTGTCAGTACAAAACTGCACATATCAAGACATTAGGCTTACTTTTTGATTTGACGCAGAGCATACCATATTTATTTCCCATTTCTGGTGGCACAAGAGACTGTTTCATGTTTTTCTGAGCACTTGTTTGGAAGGGTCGTCAAATGTGGGGTTTGAGTGCCCCCTAGTGCTGAGTACAGATATAACCTGTATAATCTCTAAAAACTGCTCGTCGGCTGCGGCACACACTCAGATCACAATCAATCATCTATAATAGATCAAATATCTAAATGGAGCCCTAAATTACCCAGTCTAGCAGTTTTAGATATGATTTGTGATAGCCGTTATCCCTGCAAATATAACCACCACTAAGCATCAGTCAATCTACTCATATAAACATGGTAAGCACTTCATTCAGTGGTTTTAAAACTCCGTTTCTCTTTTTCATACATTTTGGCTGACTTTAGTAGCCTACATCAGTCAACCAAATGTCTAAGTAATGTCAGATCACATTCATTGTGTATCAGTCTGTAAATGGAGAGTCCACTAAAAGTCAATTAAAATGACTGAGGGCTCTTTTATGATTAATGATTAATGAAGCCAAAGGTTAGTGTTAGACAATGTGGCAAGTCAATGGCCGTTGGCCATAACCTGCATACGCGCAAACATACACACACACTTATAGTCTGAAAATATGTGCCACTTATGCTTTATCAGCATGTTCAAGGCAATGGCTTGAAAAATCATAAGGAAATGCTCCAATGTTGAGTAAGCTACTACTGGTCATTAATAAACCACTCACTAGAACCAGAGGTCAGGTATGTTTAACATGTTTAACATCTGATTTTAGTTGTTATCAAACTGAATCTTTCTCTTGTATAATTGTGTGGCAGGCAGCTACACTATGCATGTGTGTCTGTGTATAGGTACAGAACCAAACTTCATGAAGATAAATTAGCTCCCTGAGTTTCTCTCTCCCTCCCCTCCTTGACAGTCTTATTTTTCCTAATGTTTCCTAAGATCTAAAAGCTCTTTCAGGATGGGAGAAGAGGAATGAATACATGTTTCTCGTGTCAGACCAACGAGCAATAATTAGCAGCGAGTGGTTGAACCATAAGCTTTCCTTTCAAAAGAAACACATTCTTCATGTTCAAACGCTTAACACACACGTCGCGGATAGCAGGTTTCTCTGTTGGAGCTAGCACTGTGGAACGTGCTCGTTAGGGTAAGGATCTGCTGTATGCCCTCTGAGTCCTCCTGTTCTCCTGCTCGGCTCAGCAGGAATCCATCCCAGACAGGCTTCAGAAAGACACTAATTACAGAAATCTCTGCTATGGTACTGTAAGCTGTTAGCATGCTGAGGGGAGAGGAGCTCTGCCTGCTCATCCTGTGATGAGGGGACGGGAAGGTGAGACCGAGGTAAAAATCTCATTTACAACATGTTCTTGTTATAGCTGGTTCTCTCCCTAAATCATATACTGTAAGAGGCATGATCAGGCCATTGTTTCGGTGGCAACTCATCATTCAGGGCAGGGGGCTTGCCTGTTTTGCATGTTCTTTTGGCATTGATAAGTGTCACCTATCCGTTTGCAAACAATGTAAAAAAATATATATAGATAATTTAGTTAATAAAGCCGCATACAAACCTGGTGTCTTTTTTATTTTCTTGAGTAAGGCAGCTCCAAAATACAGGTGTTTCAGCCTAGCTCAGTGCTTTCTATGGTGGTGGGGCAAGCCAGCAGAAAATACGGAGCGTAGTGCAGCTAGCAGTTAGCATCATGAATCAAGTCAACAATCTACTGGCAAATCCTTTTTAATCCTTGTCATATGAATAGAAGTAATGAAGAGAAATTATAGTTAAAGCGTATCGGTGCTCATCGGCCATTGGACATCAACGTTATACAACAAGTTGGAAATCGCAAATTCAACAATGAGTGGTTCGGAAGGAATCATTGACAGTGGCTGTGTGGTCCCAAATCTGGGATTAAGGGGCTCTTTTTTAAATTTAAAATGGTAAACATTCAACATTGTGTCACATCTACTCCCATCCGGTGTTCGACGTTCCCGGTATACTAACCACCGGTCCTGGCAACCATCATTACGCACAACTGGCATTAATCATTAAGTGCACCTGCACGTCATCATGAGGCACACGTGGACTCCATTACCTCACTAATTACCTCCCCTATATCTGGCACTCCCTTAGGTTCCTTCCCCAGTCAGTATTGATCCTGTATTTATTCAAAGACGGTACTGTTATGTTGTCGCGGTCCATGTTTGTTGTTTTATTAAATGTTTCACCTGCACCTGCTTCTCGACTCACTATTACAGAATAGTGACTCAAACAATGGAAGCCGCAGGAGAACAAAATATCTCCCAGACGGTCAACAAGCAGGGATACCTTCTACGTCAACAGCAGGAACAGCTGGCACAACTGGGGACGGCTATGGGAGAGGTTCTTCGCAGTGGGCAACGTCTCGAACATACCCAGGAGGATTTGCCATCAACTAGCAGAGGATACTCTACAACCAGTGGACCCAGCACAACAGCCCATTCATCAACCCGCTCAGGTCAGCGATGCCCGTTTGTCCCTCCCGGATAAATATGATGGCACCCCATCTAAATACAGTGGCCTTCTACTTCTACTTTCTGGCTCCTCTACTTTACTCACAAGAGGGGAGTGCCCACCACCAAGAGGTCCAAGATTGCCAGAGTTATTTCTCTGCTGACTGGGCGGGCGTTGGAGTGGACCACAGCCGTTTGGGAGAGAGGAGAGGAGGAGCTAGATTCATAAGAGGGGTTCATGGCTCTGTTTAAATGTATCTTCAATCATTCCCCAGAGGGCTTGGAGGGGGGTGAGTGTCTACTTCAATTACGGCAGGGGAACCAGACTGCTGCAGAGTACGCGTTCACCTTCCAGACAGTAGCAGCATCCAGCAGATGGAACGAGCCTGCGCTTCGTACCCTATTCAGAAGAGGTCTGCGCGAAGAGGTCCAGACGGAACTGGCCTGTCAAGGTGACAAGCGCTCCTTGGACGCGCTCATTGCAATGGCCATCCATCTGGATAACCTACTCTGGGAGCGTCTGAACTGTCATCGCTTCTCTCTCTCCCTCAGTGAACACTCTGAATCAGAGCCTGAACCCATGGATATAGAGGTCACACACCTCCCCACGGCAGACCAACACAGACAGAGACAGCTGGGGCTATGTCTGTATTAGGGTCAAGGAGGGCACTAGCTCCAGTGGTGTCCGGTGCTTCCTAATCCGGGATTCACAAGAGCAGAGGGACAGTCACTTGATCTTCCACCTCCTGGGGCACAAGTGAGTGTTCCAACTTCATCACTCTCTGCTAAACTCTTTTTGGTGTCCATCACCCTAGTTGACTGTCCCTCATGTACAGTGTCTATAGCGTTAGTGGATTCCGATGCCACAGGGAACTTTATTGACCAGACCCTTGTCTCTCAACATCATCTCATACCCGCTCTCCACTTCTTTCCCGGTTAGTACACACATCACACAACCACTCACCATCACCGTGGAGTTCATGCATCAGGAGAACATTCCCTTCTTCATTACCAGCGCACCAGTTCGCAAGATCATCGTCAACCTCCCTTGGCTTCAACGCCATAACCCCACCATCTCATGGTTCAGGATGAGAATCACAGACTGGTCACCCAAATTCCGGAGGATCTGCATCCCCATCCCCTGTGGTTCCATGTTGGTTGAGAGTTCTGTGGTTGCCCTTCAGTCCAACATCCAGGAGATATACCAGGACCTGCGGGAGGTATTCTCCAATACCCACGCCACCCATCTTCCTCCTCATCGTCCCTGGGACTGTGCCATCAACCTGCTTGCAGGTTCAGCGCCTCCACACAGACATATCTACCCTCTGTTGATGGCTGAGACCCAGGCCATGGAGGATTACTTCCAAGAGGTGCTCCAACATGGTTTCATCCACACGTCGACTTCTCCTGCATCAGCTGAATTGTTCTTCGTGGCCAAGAGCGATGGAGGGTTACACCCATGCATTGATTACAGAGGACTCAATGAAATCACCACGAAGTATCGATACCCTCTCCCATTGGTGCTGGCAGTCATCGAACAGCTCCGCAGGGCCCGTTTTTTTACCAAACTGGACCTGAGGAGTGCATACAATCTCATCCACATCCAGGAGGGGCATGAGTGGAAGACTGTGTTTTGCACAATGTCTGGTCACTACGAGAACTTGATGGTGCCATTTGACTTAGCCAATGGTCCATCAGTGTTCCAGGCACTCGTTAACGAGGTGTTCAGGGACATGCTCAGACGCCACGGGGTCCTGTATATCGGTGAAATCCTGGTCTACTCGGCTACCCTGGAGGATTACATGACTCACGTTCGAGCAGTCCTGAAACGCCTCCTGTCTAACCACCTGTTCGTCAAGGCTGAGAAGTGCCAATTTCATCAGAGGGCTGTCTCCTTCCGAGGCTACAAAATCAGCCCACAGGGAGTGAGGATGGACGACAAGAAGGTAGATGTGGTCAGGTCATGTCCGGTCCCAACCACCATAAAGGGGTTGCAATGTTTTTTGGGGGTTTTCCAACTTCTACCGCTGTTTCATCAAAAACTTCAGCTCCGTCATCCCTCCTCTCACCTCTCTCCTTAAGGGTGGTCCCCGTAGGTTGGTGTGGAGCCCAGCAGCCAACAAGGCCTTCTGTCTACTCAAGGGATGTTTCACCTCCTCCCCAGTGCTCAAACACCCAGATCCCACGATATTCTTTGTGGTGGAGGTGAATGCTTCAGAGGTGGGTATGGAGGCAGTTCTGTCTCAACGACAGGGTAATCCACATAAATTGTACCCGTGTGCATATTACTCTAAGAAACTTAGAGGAATGACGACGTCGGTGATCGTGAGCTCCTGGCGCTGAAGTTGGCATTAGAGGAGTACAGACACTGGCTGTAGGGCGCCAAGGAACCATTCATCATCCTGACCGACCAACGGAACCTGGAGTATATATGCACAGCGAGGAGGCTGAATCCATGCCAAGCGATGGGGGCCCTTTTCTTCACAAGGTTTGACTTCAAGCTGATCTATCGCCCAGGTTCAAAGAAGACCAAAGCCGATTCCCTGTCCTGTCTCTACAATTCAGGAGATGGTCCTGTCCAGAATGCACCTATAATCCCATTCTCCTGAGTCATAGTCCCTGTGGTCGGGGACGCAGATGTGGACATCCATCAGGCTCTGGGAGGGAACCCACACCCACTAACTGTCCTCCTGAGCGCATCTACATTCCTACAGGGATAAGGGACCGGTTACTGACCTTGGCACACACAGCTGTCGTTGCTGGACATCCAGGTATTTCTCGTACTACTCAATCTATCTCTAAGAAATACTGGTGGCCCACCTTGGCACAGGATGTCACTCGTATGTGTCCAAACCAAATCCCCCCAGAATGCTCCAGCAGGGAAACTCCTTCCCCTTCCCGTGCTTCAGCATCCCTGGTCCCATATATCCATTAACTTTGTTACTGATCTCCCCTCTGATGGTTTTACCACCATTTTGGTGGTTGTGGATAGATTTTCAAAATCCTGTCATTGAATCCCTCTTTCTGGTCTCCCTACTGCTCTCCAGGTCACTGAGGTACTATTCCAGCAGAACTTCCGGCATTATGCCCTTCCGGAGGACATCGTCTCCAGCCGTGGCCCCCAATTCACATCAAGGGTATGGAGAGCCTTTATGGAGAAGTGCTACGTACGCCTCTTGGAGGAGGGAACGCAACACCCTGCTACATCTCAACTCCCCGTGGAGTGAAACAGTATGTGATCGTTGGTGCGGGGAAGGACGACAGAGGCAGAGAAAAATACCGTTTACAGGGAATTTATACTTCCTTAACACGGTAAGGTGGGGGAAAGGGGCTGGACGGAACCAAAGCAAAGAAAGTCCAAATTAAAGAGTCCCCTCTCCTACTTTATCTGCCTTCCCACTACTTACCTAATCTTTTAGCACCTCCTGACGTGCTAACCAAAATACAGGGGGTGGTCCGCCCAGGTCTTACCTAGTGTGCATAAAGTAAATACTATGGGTTATGTATGGGTTATGTATGCCCGCAGGCCTCTTGCCTAAACACTCCCAAGGTGCATTCCCCTTCCCCCTGGGAACAAATTAAACAGAAAAATTACTAACTTGAAGTGAACAATTTCAATAATCAAAACCACTAAGTCCTATTGGCATACACATACCTCAGAAGTAGCGGCTACAAAATACTTTCAACAACACTTTCACGGACTAACAACCAACACGGGACATCAAAGAAGCTCTCTCCTGACAAAGGAACACTGGCTTTTATCCAGCTGTAGAAGGAGTTGGTAATTGAAGACAGCTGTTTCTTCTGACGAGAAGGAGGGTTCAGAGCTCCAATCATCGATGGGGCCGACCAATCAGCTGCTTGAGAAATCCAGGATTCAATTTCCTGAAATACACACACACATACAAACCCACAACACAGAAACTGGGGAAAGTAACAAGAAGCTTGAGGTCACGGTCAGTTTTATTTTCGGGTACTGGCCTCAGTCCAACGGGCAGGTGGAGGTGGATGAACCAGGAGCTGGGGAGGTTACTGAGGTGTCACTGTCAGGACCGGCAGGGAGCGTGGGCTTGATTCCTTCCATGGGCAGAGTACCAGAACTCGCTACGTCACTCCTCCACTGGGTTGACCCCCTTCCAGTGTGTTTTGGGTTTTCAGCCGGCCCTGATAAAGCAAAGCAGTGCGACAAAAGCAACAACACAGAGTTAAACATAAACAAATGTAAAGTCAATAACACAATATAAATATATATGTACAGTGTGTGCCAATGTAGAAGAGTAGGGACGTAAGGCAATAAATAGACCATAGAGGCAAAAATAATTACAATTTAGCATTAACACTGGAGTGATAGATGTGCAGATGATGATGTGCAAGTTGAGATACTGGGGTGCAAAAGAGCAAGAGGGTAAGTAATAATATGAGGATGAGGTAGATTGGTTGTGCTATTTACAGATTGGCTGTGAAAAGGTACAGTGATCCACTACCTGGTGGACTGGGAGGAGTATGGCCCAGAGGAGCGGTGTTGGGTTCCGGTGGAGGACATTCTGGATCCCAACATTATCCATGATTTCCACCAACATTATCCATGATTTCCATCAGTCTAAAACATGGCACACCCTGCTGCCATCTAATGGCCTAAATCTAAATTGCGACCTGGGCTGGAATAATACATTATGGCCTTTATCTTGCATTTCAAAGATGATGATACCAAATAAACACATACGTTTTTTTTCTTTGTATTTTCTTTTACCAGATCTATTGTGTTATCAGATTTAATGTGTTATCCTATATTCATTTCACATTTCCACAAACTTCAAAGTGTTTCCTTTCAAATGGTAAAATAATATGCATATTCTTGCTTCAATGCCTGAGCTACATGCAGTTAGATTTGGGTATGTCATTTTAGGTGAAAATTGAAAAAAAGGATCTGATCCTTAGGTAAACATACTGTACTGTACACTACAGACAGACCCCAACTTGCATAACCAAGACAGTGTGTTCGTTTTCCAATTCATTGTTTAATAGGCCTGTTTTTCAGGCTGAAAGGTGTGAGAGATACTATCGCTGGGGTGATGTTCTTATTTTAATTTGTTTTTAATGTGTCTGTCTCTTTCTGCCAAGCAGCTGTACTTACAGAGCCATTGTCTCCCTACAAGAAGCGAGATTAAGACGTAATCAGTTTTGCCACCAGAAGCCCTGTGTCGGGAGCAAAGAGACAAGGACATTCGTCTTAATTCAGCCACGCACCTGTCAGCATTACACACACACAATATTCCATCTCCTACGTGCCAACATGTGCAGCACTTTTTCTCTACTTTAGCTCCTGTTCTCTCCATTTCTGAAACAGACAAAAAGTGTGCAGGCAACAAGGAACCTGTTATCTCCTATTTTAAGCGTATTCTGCTGTTCATAAAAATATGACATAAATGCAGGTATTTCAAGGCAGGATTGCTGCACTGCAAATCCCCTGTCTGTAATTAACCTGGAGTAAACTTTACTGAAGACTCTACTGTTAGGTTATGTAACAACATTAGATAAGTTAGTTCCACTTTATCATCATCCAATAAGACTTGGGCTTCTCAGTATTGCAAACCAATAGATCAGGGATGGACAGGCCCTCGGATCAATTGAAAAAAATAAAAACAATTGAAACTCAGTCGGGGTCTCAACTTGCAAGTTAGAATAGTAAAATACACAAGGTGCAATTTCAAAATTTGGTTGCGCATCAGCAGTTTCTCTTGTTATGTCAGCCACTGAATAAGCCCATGTCAGCTAAACATTTTTAGATTGGTAAATTAGTCTAGTGGCCAGCTATCTAAATGTTGTAATCATGGTCGAATTACCGGTCTGGAAGCCCCCATAGACTTCTCAGTCTCACTCAGATATCATATTAAAAACTGTCAACATTTCTCTCCACCCTATGGCAAAATGTGTAGAATTGCATAAATTATAATGAAAATGTAGAATTACATGAAATTAGTTATAAAATTGCAAAATCTTATCTCCCACCCATGGCAAAATGTGTACAATTGCACAAAATGAACTCTAAAAATGAAAAAATATCTCTCCGCTGCCAAGAAGGAGGGCAGATAAAACGTTTTGCTCGAAATGTGGGTATGCAAACCCACGAGCAACTGCAGCACCTCATGATGAGCAGATTCTTTGGGGTGGCCCCCACCCCCATCAAAGTTGCCCACCCTGCCATAGGTTATCTGTCATGTCCAACATGCATGGCCAGAGTAAGGAGAGAAAAACATGCATGGCCAGGGAGACATTCTGAACAGAAGTATTCAACCACACTCACACATGTTTGGTCTCCCCCTGGCTGCCGGTCATCGGTGGCTGGATGAGATGTGGACCAGGTGACAGTAGATGCTGTGGTGTTGGTGACAGCAGCAGCTGTTCGCCGTTGGTGTTCTCCCTCCAGCAGCAGATCGAGAGCGAACTGGAAGCTTCATTTTTAAGGAGCTCAGGTAGCCCATTAGTTAATCAGGCCTGGGTGTGACAGGCAGGCCAACTCCAGTCTCCAAGGACACCAGCCAAGGTGGAGGAGTCTACAATTGGAATGCACAAAAGGAGGCACAGCAAAACATAGAAATTCAACAAACCATAGAAATAAATGCAACATTTTAATAAGATGAGCAAAATATGTTAAATAAAAGATCAACACAAACTCTAAATAAAAGTAATAAATACACATAAAGGGGGAAACAAGGAAGGGCAACACGTGACATGTTCTGGGTCAAGCTGTTTGTGGAAAGCTATTTGTCCAAAATTCCAGTTGTTGACATAACACTAAAGTACATTGAGTGAGCACGTTGGAGTAGGGAGCATGAAAATGGTCCGTGCTATCGGGAATCCTTGGGACGTCACTACACGGTTGACGTTAATTAAATATGTTAGTGTCAGGGTTGCCATGTCCATGATTTTCCTGAAATTGGGCTACTTTGAAAATAATGTCGCGTGTTGCGGGTTTTTGTGCTTCTTCTAAATTGCACCGCTGCCGCCAAAGCAATTTCTTACAAGTATATATTTCATTGTGACCTGCTGATTATCAGGCAGTGAGTGAGTGAGAGGTGGGGAGGGCTGGGGGTGTGTGTGTGTGTGTGTGTGTGTGTGTGTGTGCGCGCGCGTGCGTGTTGAGCACGCTCACACCTCCGTAGTCTATTTAGATTGTCATTATGGAGACACCTATTTCCAACCCCCTTTCTATAAAACATGAATTAACACGCTAGAACTGATGGGCATCAGACTTTAGGCGCTCTAGTAAAATTCGCTTGGAAGTGTTTTTTAAACTGTATTCTAATCATATTAAGCGAAGGGTTTATGCATGCCCAGTTACTGGGTCTCGAGCGCTGCCCGATTAGACATTTGAAATTAAAGTTATGGAACTCCATCTCGTGCTTCAGTTATGGGGAAAAGTCCACAATGAAATTGACACATTTGCATCGGTTGGCCATCAATTACCCTATTAATTAATATGCCAATGTAGGCTACTGTAGTCTACCATTTTATACAATAAATTCGTTGAAATGACAATATCACTGGAGTCATTGCAAATCAATTTGTGCCTCTTGTGCAGACTACCCGGAGCTTGCAAACAACTACTAGAAGGCTCAGAGTAAGTGACGTTTCTTTGAAACAGTCAGATACTTAGATACTTGTATGCTCAGTCAGATTATATGCAACGCAGGACACGCTAGATAATATCTAGTAATATCATCCACCATGTGTAGTCAACTAGTGATTATGATTGATTGTTTTTTATAATATAAGTTTAATGCTAGCTAGCAATTTACCTTGGCTTACTGCGTAACAGGCAGTCTCCTTGTGGAGTGCAACGAGAGAGAGGCAGGTCGTTATTGCGTTGTACTAGTTAACTGTAAATTTGCAAGATTGGATCTTCCGAGCTGACAATGTGAAAATCTGTCGTTCTGCCCCTGAACGAGGCAGATATTAACCCACCGCTCCTAGGCCGTCATTGAAAATAAGAATGTGTTCTTAACTGACTTGCCTAGTTAAATAAAGGTATAAAAATACAAATAAAATACTGATTTCCGATTGTTATGAAAACGTGAAAACGGCCCTAATTAATCGGCCATTCCGATTAATCGGTCAACCTCTAATTTTTACTTTTGATACCTAAATATATTTGAGCAATTCCATTTACTTTCGATACTTAAGTATATTTAAAAACCAAATACTTTTAGACTTTTACTCATAGTATTTTACTGGGTGACTTTCACTTTTGCAAGTATGAAAATTTGATGCTTTTTCCACCATTTCAAACACTCAGCAAAATGGCTCCAACACGGCAGGAGTAGAGTCAGACTCGGGTTAAAAAGGTGACCTTACCTCATGGCCTATAACGGTTATGTCACCTTTACTTCACGCCTTAAGTTTTCCTATCTGTTACCTCCGTTTCCTGCCTCGTTGAAGTAGTGTTTCTGAGTCATTACAGTCAGAGGTTAAAAGGTGAAGGCTGATTGAAGCTATGAAGGCACAGATCAGAATCAGAGAGGGGTTGAGTTATTTTAGGTTCCATCATGTCAGTAAAAGCAGGTCACGGTGATAGAAGTCCCTGTACCTCTCTGTAACCAAACAACTAACAGTACACATCTATAGTGGGGCTGAGGGGGTTTCATAACTAGCTACATTCACCCACTAATGGTAAATCCTCAGAGGAAGGAATGTGTTTTGTTTTAATTCCACTAGTGGATTAAACTATTATCTAATGACGAGGGGAAGGAAGAAACTAAAATAGTTTTTTTCCCCCGCTGGCGCACTGCCTGTTTTAATGAGATTAGGGTTACATAATGTGTTACCACTCGAGGTTTCCTTATTAAGAATGTGCACACACACACACACACTCAGAAACACTCTGAAAGTGAGGTGGCCAGGCCAGGCCATTTTCAACTGTTCCCCCTAACATCTCCCTCCCATTCATGGGCAGGAGTACAAGGGGCATTTGGGGTAAGTCCTCTGGGGTTGGGAGGCAGCCAAAATGTATAAACCATCAGCATTCAATGTATTCAAAATTAGGATTAGGAGAATGATCTTTTCATTTGACTACCCGACTGACTAATCTCTTCCATACTCCCATCCTTCATTTGATAATTGCCTGGAGCAGTCATGTGATTGTCTCATTCCACGCTGATGTCACCGACATTCCTAAGGAGAGATTCTGTTCTCCAATTGAAATGTAGGCCTGTAGATAGATAGGCAGGGCCTGCTGTGCTGTCAATGCAGTCTTTTTTTGAATGGAGAACAATTGATTTAGTTCTACAGAATAAATGAGTAGGCCTACATACCGATTGTTGAAACGATTTCCTTCGTCTTTTTTTGCTCTCCTCTAGGGAGATGTAACGTATGTATGGCCAACTGACTACAGAGAAAAAAATCATGTTCTTCCGTAGTTGAATAACTTGAGTCAAACTAAATATCCACTCCACTGGCATCACCAGCTACAGTATCTTTAACCTTGTGTTTTGGAAACACCAACACTCAGATGCCACATATCATACAGTGCATTCTGAAAGTATTCAGACCTCATCACTTTTTTCAAAATGTTGTTAAAAATGGAATAAATGTTTCTCTCCAATCTACACACACAACCCCATAGTGACAAAGCAAAAACAGGCTCATTTTTTTTCAAATTTATTCAAAGTAAATGCGTTACAGCCTTATTCTAAAATTGATTCATGTTTTCTTTCATCAATCTACACACAATACCCCACAATGACAAAGCAAAGGTATTAAAAATGTAAAAATATCACATTTACATAAGTATTCAGACCCTTTACTCAGTACTTTGTTGAAGCACCTTTGGCAGAGATTACAGCCTCAAGTCTTCTTGGGTATGATGCTACAAGCTTGGCACACCTGTATTTGGGGAGTTTCTCACATTCTTCTCTTCAGATCCTCTCAGACTGTCAGGTTGGATGGGGAGCGTTGCTGCACAGCTTTTTTCAGGTCTCTCCAGAGATGTTTGATCGGGTTCATGTCCGAGTTCTGGCTGGGCCACTCAAGGACATTCCGAGACTTGTCCCGAAGCCACTCCTGCGTTTTTCTTGGCTGTGTGCTTACGGTCGTTGTCCAATTGGAAGGTGAACCTTCGCCCCAGTCTGAGGTCCTGAGCTCTCTGGGGCAGGTTTTAATCAAGGATCTCTCTGTACTTTCCTCCGTTCATCATTTCCCTCAATCCTGACTAGCCTCCCAGTCCCTGCTGCTGAAAAACATCCCCACAGGATGATGCTGCCACCACCATGCTTCACCGTAGGGATGATATTGGCCAGGTGATGAGCAGTGCCTGGTTTTCTCCAGATGTGACACATTGTATTCAGGCCAAATAGTTCAATCTTGATTTCATCAGACCAGAGAATCTTGTTTCTCATGGTCTGACAGTCCTTTACCTGCCTTTTGGCAAACTCCAAGCAAGCTGTAATGTGCCATTTACTGAGGAGTGGCTTCCGTCTGGCCACTATACCATAAAGGCCTAATTGGTGGAGTGCTGCACAGATGGTTGTCCTTCTGAAAGGATCTCTAATCTCCACAGAGGAACTCTGGAGCTCCGTCAGGGTGACCATCGGGTTCTTGGTCACTTTACTGAAGTGGGGGCCCTTCCCAATTGGGGCCCTTCTCCCCAAATTGCTCAGTTTGGCTGGGCAGCCAGCTCTAGGAAGAGTCTTGGTGGTTCCAAACTTCTTCCATTTAAGAAGAATGGATGCCACTGGGTTCTTGAAGATCGTCAATGCTGCAGACATTTTTTGGTACCCTTCCCCAGATCTGTGCCTTGACACAATCCTGTCTTGGCGCTCTATGGAGAATTCCTTCAACCTCATAACTTGGTTTTTGCTCTGACATGCACTGTCAGCTGTGGGACCTTTTTATATAGACAGGTGGGTGCCTTTCCAAATCATGTCCAATCAATTGAATTTACCACAGCTGGACTCCAAGTTGTAGAAACATCTCAAGGATGATCAATGGAAACAGGATGCACCTGATCTCAATTTCGAGTTGCATAGCAAAGGGTCTGAATAATTATGTAAATAAGGTATTTTTAATACATTTGCCCCCCAAAAAACTAAACCTGTTTCCGCTTTGTCTTTGTGAAGTATTTTGTGTAGATTGAGGATGTTTTATTTCATCCATTTGAGAATAAGGCTGTAACATAACAAAATATGAAAAGAGTGAAGGGGACTGAGTACTTTCTGAATGCACTGTATGTATATTCCACATAGTGTACATGCAGTAGTTCATTACTCCTGTGCTCAATGGGGCCCTGAAGCATTCCAGTGTGTATGTACTCTAAGAGCAGTTTATTGAATCACACTCCACTCGGTTCAGTCCCTCCCCTATCACACAGATTAACTAAGGACAAACT
This sequence comes from Oncorhynchus kisutch, assembly GCF_002021735.2. NCBI lineage: Eukaryota > Metazoa > Chordata > Actinopteri > Salmoniformes > Salmonidae > Oncorhynchus > Oncorhynchus kisutch. Next base: position 31,836,325 of record NC_034188.2, on the reverse strand, counting down.
GCACTTCTCTCATTTAATTTGATCATTATGTAGTGTGCCATATCTGTGTGTGTGTGGTTGTATGCTGTGTGTGTGTGTGGTGCTCACAGAACAGTTATAGTAAGCTATTGTGGCAGCCAGATCAGCAGAGTGGGGGAGAGTGTGACTGGCACTGGTCTATTCAGGAATGCTGAGTAGCTGGCAGAATCCCCTAAACTCTCACACTGAGCAGTCCAGTCACATCCGCCTGCTCTGGAACATTCTATTACATCCATTTCAGAAGAGTCCAATCTTGTTCAGAAGAAATGGTCTTCCCACCAGAACTCCTGGAGAGGGAGAGAGAAACAGACTGAGGGAGTGAGGGGGAGAGGGTGAGTGAGTGAGTGAGTGAGTGAGTGAGTGTGAGTGTGAGTGTGAGAGTGTGAGCTCCGTCTAGCTCCATGGAGACCGCCTGAACACTGGGTAGAGTAAGTCTGAAGCCAGGGTTTGAATAGGAGGGCTGTGTGTGTGTGTGACAATATTTAAGAGAGCTCTTAGAATAGTCGTAAGAAGATGTCATGTGTTTGAGATTTTATAAAATCCTTGAAGTGTCTAGGTAAATAAAGATGGCTTGAAAGACATCACCCCATAGCACTCACTTCTGTCATCATGAAGTGCTTTGAGAGGCTAGTTAAGGATCATACCACCTCCACCTTACCTGACACTCTAGACCCACCTCAATTTGCATACCACCCCAATAGGTCCACAGATGATGCCATCGCATTCCACACTGCCCTATCCCATCTCAAGGGTGCGTGCCCAGCCCCTCCTGTACTCCCTGTTCACCCATGACTGCGTGGCCATGCAAGCCTCCAACTCAATCGTCAAGTTTTCAGAAAACAATAGTCGTAGGCCTGATTACCAACAATGACGAGACAGCCCTGTCAGAGTGGTGCCAGGAAAATAATCTCTCCCTCAACGTCATCTAAATGAAGGACTTCAGGAGACAGCATGTCCCTATCCACATCGACAGGACCGCAGTGGAGAAAGTGGAAAGCTTCAAGTTCCTCTTCGTTCACATCACTGACAATCTGAAATGGTCCACCCACACAGATGGTGTGGTGAAGAAAGCGCAACAGTGCATCAAACTTTTACAGATGCACCATTGAGAGCTTCCTGTCAGGCTGTCTCACCACCTGGTATGGCGTCTGCACCACCTGCAACCGCAGGGCAGGGGGCATACTGTCTGTACTCCAGGACACCTACAGCCCTACAGAAAGTCCAAAAAGATCATCAAGGACAACAACCACCTGAGCCATGACATGTTCACCCTGCTATCATCCAGATGGCGAGGTCAGTACAGGTGCAAAGCTGAGACCAAGAGACTGAAAAACAGCTTCTATCTCAAGGCCATCAAACTGTTAAATAGCCATCACTTGCCGGCCTCCACCCAGTACCCTGCCCTGAACTTAGTCATTGTCACTAGCCGGCTACCACCCGATTACTCAACCCTGCACCTCAGACGCTGCTGCCCTATGTACATAGACATGGGATCACTGGCCACTTTAATAATGTTCACATACTGCTTTACTAATTTCACATGTATATATTCTAGTCAATGCCATCCTATTCAACTATTGTGTGTGTGTGTGTGTGTGTGTGTAACACTATTCTATCCTACATATTCTACAGACAGAATATTTAGTAACCACATACAGTCCTAATGTCTATACATCCCAACCACCCACCCTGGACTGTGACATTGCTGGTCCTCATATTTATAGATTTCTTAATTCCATTATTTTACTTTAGATTCGTTTGTATTGTTGTGAATTGTTAGATATTACTGCACTGTTGGAGCTAGGAACACAAGCATTTCACGATACCCGCAATAACATCTGCTAAATATGTGTTTGTGACCAATAAAATTAGATGAGGAGAATAAGTAATAACTCCAGAATGGAAACTGGAACCCCACTAGAGGTCAGTAGATGGTAGCAAATAAATACGGCACTCCTCTCTTCCTCATCTCTCTCTTCTCTCCTCTTCTCTCTCTGGAGAGGTTTATAGTTTTAAACATGATCCTGCATTGGAACACTCTGTCCTGGGTATTGAGTAACTCCCCTACCTATGCCCCCGGCACTCTAAACCTGTGTGTGCATGTGACTCGTGTGTGTGTTTGTGTGTGTGTGTTACTACCCACCTCCCACTCCCCTGTGGGTTTTTCAAGTCTCCAGATACATCTGTCTGTCAGCTCCACCTGACTAGCTGTGAAACTCTCACAGTCACTTATGACTAGCAATGATGCTGACCTCATAGTCCCCCTCTAATCCTCTAGTCAGTCTCAAGGCAGGCTTACTGGGTCTAAATTGTCACACCGTCACCAGCTGGAATGTCACACTAACACAGAAACCTAGAAGGACTGAGACAGAGAGAGAGCGAAAGAAATTGGGGAAGACTGGAATGGGAGAGAACTGAAAGCAGCAGAGAACTGAATTGGGAGGAGTCAGATTGTCTCGAATTGAGTGCGAGAGAAAATCAGAAACCCCTGAAGGAGGAGAAAGACTGTGAAGGAGCTCATCAAAGTAGAATAGAGCTAGAGAGTTCTGTTTTTCTCAGATAGACAAGACTAAACAGTGGTGATGATCATTAAACCACACTGACATATTCTCAGGATGGAGATGATGGGTAAGACCACATATCTGTGTCTCTCTTTTAGATCCAGTCCCTGTCTACTCTCTCTCTCTGTCCTCTTTCTAGCTGCTCACTCACAAAATGGCTTCCAAGGTACGCAGAGGATGAGTCCGAGCCTGACTGTTGGCAAGTCAGAATTGAATTTGCTAGCCTTTTTAATCTGTGGACATTTATTGTGGTAAACGGAGCAAAATGATGCGTCACGGTTGATTGGTCAACCTAAGAGCATTCCATGCTACACTGAGTGATTACTGATGATTGATTTGAGTCGGTTTTCAGACATGATCTTTCATGTGAGACATGTGCACCGCAGAGACATGTGCACCGCAGAGACATGTGCATCGCAGACTCTGCAATCATGTTTCACAATGTCTCATGAGCTGTCAGGGGAGTTTTTGTATGTAGGTGTGATTATGTGCGCATACGGTTTGTGTACAGTTTTGTATCTTTTTTTCTTTTTTTATTATTTTTATTATTATTATTATGTTTTCTTCTTGGGCCTCTATAACTATATCTATTGTTTTTATTTTTGTTGTTGTTGTGTGATTTGGATTGATCCCCTCTACCACACGGAACCCCACTAATCTACTGACGGAGCGCAGGAGGTGGCTAACAACAGACCTCCATCCTATGCTAGCTTGCTACCGATGCCCTGGCTAGCTGTCTAAATCACCAACCAACCTCTCCACTCACCGGACCCTTTTGATCACTCGACTAAGCATGCCTCTCCTTAATGTCAATATGTCTTGTCCATTTCTGTTCTGGTTAGTGTTTATTGGCTTATTTCACTGTAGAGCCTCTAGTCCTGCTCACTATACCTTATCCAACCTATTAGTTCCACCACCCACACATGCAATGACATCTCCTGGTTTCAACGATGTTTCTAGAGACAATATCTCTCTCTTCATCACTCAATACCTAGGTTTACCTCCACTGTATTCACATCCTACCATACATTTGTCTGTACATTATACCTTGATGCTATTTTATCGCCCCCAGAAACCTCCTTTTACTCTATGTTCCAGACGTTCTAGACGACCAATTCTCATAGCTTTTAGCCGTACCCTTATTCTACTCCTCCTATGTTCCTCTGGCGATGTAGAGGTGAATCCAGGCCCTGCAGTGCCTAGCTCCACTCCTATTCCCCAGGCGCTCTCTTTTGACGACTTCTGTAACCGTAATAGCCTTGGTTTCATGCATGTTAACATTAGAAGCCTCCTCCCTAAGTTTGTTCTATTCACTGCTTTAGCACACTCTGCCAACCCGGATGTTCTAGCTGTGTCTGAATCCTGGCTTAGGAAGACCACCAAAAACTCAGACATTTTAATTCCAAACTACAACATTTTCAGACAAGATAGAACTGCCAAAGGGGGCGGTGTTGCAATCTACTGCAAAGATAGCCTGCAGAGTTCTGTCCTACTATCCAGGTCTGTACCCAAACAATTTGAACTTCTACTTTTAAAAATCCACCTCTCTAAAAACAAGTCTCTCACCGTTGCCGCCTGCTATAGACCACCCTCTGCCCCCAGCTGTGCTCTGGACACCATATGTGAACTGATTGCCCCCCATCTATCTTCAGAGTTCGTGCTGCTAGGCGACCTAAACTGGAACATGCTTAACACCCCAGCCATCCTACAATCTAAACTTGATGCCCTCAATCTCACACAAATAATCAATGAACCTACCAGGTACCTCCCCAAAACCTTAAACACGGGCACCCTCATAGATATCATCCTAACCAACTTCCCCTCTAAATACACCTCTGCTGTCTTCAACCAAGATCTCAGCGATCACTGCCTCATTGCCTGCATCCGTAATGGGTCAGCGGTCAAACGACCTCCACTCATCACTGTAAAACGCTCCCTGAAACACTTCTGCGAGCAGGCCTTTCTAATCGACCTGGCCGGGGTATCCTGGAAGGATATTGATCTCATCCCGTCAGTAGAGGATGCCTGGATATTTTTTTTAAATGCCTTCCTAACCATCTTAAATAAACATGCCCCATTTAAGAAATTTAGAACCAGGAACAGATATAGCCCTTGGTTCTCCCCAGACCTGACTGCCCTTAACCAACACAAAAACATCCTATGGCGTTCTGCATTAGCATCGAACAGCCCCCGTGATATGCAGCTGTTCAGGGAAGCTAGAAATCATTATACACAGGCAGTTAGAAAAGCCAAGGCTAGCTTTTTCAAGCAGAAATTTGCTTCCTGCATCACTAACTCAAAAAAGTTCTGGGACACTGTAAAGTCCATGGAGAATAAGAACACCTCCTCCCAGCTGCCCACTGCACTGAAGATAGGAAACACTGTCACCACTGATAAATCCACCATAATTGAGAATTTCAATAAGCATTTTTCTACGGCTGGCCATGCTTTCCACCTGGCTACTCCTACCCCGGACAACAGCACTGCACCCGCAACAGCAACTCGCCCAAGCCTTCCCCATTTCTCCTTCTCCCAAATCCATTCAGCTGATGTTCTGAAAGAGCTGCAAAATCTGGACCCCTACAAATCAGCCGGGCTAGACAATCTGGACCCTTTCTTTCTAAAATTATCTGCCGAAATTGTTGCCACCCCTATTACTAGCCTGTTCAACCTCTCTTTCGTGTCGTCTGAGATTCCCAAAGATTGGAAAGCAGCTGCGGTCATCCCCCTCTTCAAAGGGGGGGACACTCTTGACCCAAACTGCTACAGACATATATCTATCCTACCGTGCCTTTCTAAGGTCTTCGAAAGCCAAGTCAACAAACAGATTACCGACCATTTTGAATCTCACCATACCTTCTCTGCTATGCAATCCGGTTTCAGAGCTGGTCATGGGTGCACCTCAGCCACGCTCAAGGTCCTAAACGATATCTTAACCGCCATCGATAAGAAACATTACTGTGCAGCCGTATTCATTGATCTGGCCAAGGCTTTCGACTCTGTCAATCACCATATCCTCATCGGCAGACTCGACAGCCTTGGTTCCTCAAATGATTGCCTCGCCTGGTTCACCAACTACTTCTCTGATAGAGTTCAGTGTGTCAAATCGGAGGGTCTGCTGTCCGGACCTCTGGCAGTCTCTATGGGGGTGCCACAGGGTTCAATTCTTGGACCGACTCTCTTCTCTGTATACATCAATGAGGTCGCTCTTGCTGCTGGTGAGTCCCTGATCCACCTCTACGCAGACGACACCATTCTGTATACTTCCGGCCCTTCTTTGGACACTGTGTTAACAACCCTCCAGGCAAGCTTCAATGCCATACAACTCTCCTTCCGTGGCCTCCAATTGCTCTTAAATACAAGTAAAACTAAATGCATGCTCTTCAACCGATCGCTACCTGCACCTACCCGCCTGTCCAACATCACTACTCTGGACGGCTCTGACTTAGAATACGTGGACAACTACAAATACTTAGGTGTCTGGTTAGACTGTAAACTCTCCTTCCAGACCCATATCAAACATCTCCAATCCAAAGTTAAATCTAGAATTGGCTTCCTATTTCGCAACAAAGCATCCTTCACTCATGCTGCCAAACATACCCTTGTAAAACTGACCATCCAACCAATCCTCGACTTTGGCGATGTCATTTACAAAATAGCCTCCAATACCCTACTCAACAAATTGGATGCAGTCTATCACAGTGCGATCCGTTTTATCACCAAAGCCCCATATACTACCCACCATTGCGACCTGTACGCTCTCGTTGGCTGGCCCTCGCTTCATACTCGTCGCCAAACCCACTGGCTCCATGTCATCTACAAGACCCTGCTAGGTAAAGTCCCCCCTTATCTCAGCTCGCTGGTCACCATAGCATCTCCCACCTGTAGCACACGCTCCAGCAGGTATATCTCTCTAGTCACCCCCAAAACCAATTCTTTCTTTGGCCGCCTCTCCTTACAGTTCTCTGCTGCCAATGACTGGAACGAACTACAAAAATCTCTGAAACTGGAAACACTTGTCTCCCTCACTAGCTTTAAGCACCAACTGTCAGAGCAGCTCACAGATTACTGCACCTGTACATAGCCCACCTATAATTTAGCCCAAACAACTACCTCTTTCCCAACTGTATTTAATTTTTATTTATTTATTTATTTTGCTCCTTTGCACCCCATTATTTTTTATTTCTACTTTGCACATTCTTCCATTGCAAAACTACCATTCCAGTATTTTACTTGCTATATTGTATTTACTTTGCCATCATGGCCTTTTTTGCCTTTACCTCCCTTCTCACCTAATTTGCTCACATTGTATATAGACTTGTTTATACTGCATTATTGACTGTATGTTTGTTTTTACTCCATGTGTAACTCTGTGTCGTTTTATCTGTCGAACTGCTTTGCTTTATCTTGGCCAGGTCGCAATTGTAAATGAGAACTTGTTCTCAACTTGCCTACCTGGTTAAATAAAGGTAAAATAAATAAAATAAAATAAAAATCTCTAATATGTTGTCTCTGTGTCCCCAGTGTGTCCGATGGGCAGCAGCAGGCTCTTTGGTACCCTGGCCCAGCAGGACTACTACCCAGAGCACCAGGACCTGGACCAGAACCCAGAGGGCCCGGAGCAGGCCAACTCGGACCAGCTGTTCAGAGAGTGTGAGGATGCCCTCCAGAGCCGGCCGGCCCAGGCCACACAGGGACCTGGTCTACCTTGCAGACCCAACACACCAGCACCAATACAGGAACCATGAGCAGCAGAACACCTCATCCATACGGGTCATGATGTGGAACATCCTAGCTCAAGGTACATAGACCTCTGATGGATGATGGAGTACTGCAGATTACAGAAGACCACCAGAGCATCTGTATGTCTGAGTGTACAAAACATTAGGACCACCTTACTTATATTGAGTTGCACGCCCTTTTGCCCTCAGAACAGCCTCAATTCATCAGGTCATGGACGCTACAAGGTGTCAAGTGTTCCACAGGGATGCTGGTCCATTTTGACTCCAATGCTTTCCGCAGTTGTGTCAAGTTGGCTGGATGTCCTTTCGGTGGGGGACGATTCTTGACACACACAGGAAACTGTTGAGCGTAAAAAACAAAGAGTTGCAGTTCTTGACACACATACCGGTGTGCTTGGCACCTACTAACATACCCCAATCAAAGGCACTTAAATCTTTTGTCTTGCCCATTCACCCTGAATGGCACGCACACAAGCCATGTCTCAAGGCTCAAAAATCTATCTCCTACCTTTCAGCTGCACTGATTGAAATGGATCTTACAAGTGACATCAATAAGTGATCTTAGCTTTCACCTGGATTCATCCGTTTGTCATGGAAAGAGCAGGTGTTCCTAATGTTTTGTACACTCGGTTGGTCTCAAGACTGCAGAGCATGGTACTGCTCAGTACACAACAGTATACGGTTATGTCTACTCTGGTAATGTCAGCTAACTACATTTACACATTACAATTTAGTCTTTTAGCAGACATTCTTATCCAGAGTGACTTACAGTAGAGTTCATACATTTTTGTCGTTTTTCGTACCGGTTCCCTGTGGAAATCGAACCCACAAACCCTGAGATGGAGAGAGAGTTGCAAGCACCGTGCTCTACAACTGAGCCCTGCTAACAGCTCTCTCTCCTCTCAGCGAAGATGTCCTCTAGAAGCTCTGACCTGGACTGAGAGGAAGTACCTGGAGCAGATTCTCAGTTACCGCCCTGACATCCTGTGTCTTCAGGAAGTGGACCACTACTACGACACCTTCCAGCCCATCCTGGCCAGCCTGGGCTACCACAGCACCTTCCTGCCCAAGCCCTGGTCCCCTTGCCTGGATGTGGCCAGCAACAACAGCCCTGACATCTGTGCTCTCTTCTACCGCCGCTCATGCTTCAGCCTTCTCCACACCTCCCACCTGCATCTCTCATCCATGATGCTGCCTACCAATCAGGTGGCCGTCGTGCAAACGCTGTGTTTTTATTTTTATTTGACCTTCATTTAACTAGGCAAGTCAGTTAAGAACAAATTCTTATTTTCAATGACGGCCTAGGAACAGTTGGTTAACTGCCTGTTCAGGGGCAGAATGACAGATTTGTACCTTGTCAGCTTGGGGATTTGAACTTGAAACCTTCCGGTTACTAGTCCAACGCTCTAACCACTAGGCTACCCTGCCGCCCCAGTGTTGCCAGGCGACAGGCCAGAGGCTGTGCATGGCCGTGACCCACCTGAAGGCGTGACTCACCTGAGGAGCGGCTGGGAGAGGCTGAGGGGTGCCCGGGAGGGGCATACCTGCTGCAGAGCCTGAAGGCTATCACCTGGCAGCCGGCTGGCTTAGAGCTGGGGGAGGGAGTGGGACAGTGGGGGTGCCTCTGATAGTGTCTTTAACGCTGAAGCCCTCGGAGGACATGTACAGGCTTTTTATCTCCTCCACCCTGGGTCTGGACTCAGCCTATAAGCTGCTGTGTGCAGATGGGCAGACGGAGCCGGTCTTCATTACCTGGAAGATCCGTCCCTCAGGGGAGAGCTGCAGTACCCTGGACTACACCTGGTAGTCTCACGGTGCTTTCACTGTGGATACCCTGCTGGACATACCCACTGAGGAAGAGCTAGGACCTGACTGCCTGCCCCTCAAACCACCTCTCACTGCTCTGTGATGTCAACTTCAGGGAGCAACCCCATAGGCTGATGTAGGCTGCCTATCACAGAGGTATCAGCCAGTAGAGTCACAGTTCAGAACAATGAAGGAAAAGTGACTGGATGGTTTTGTGGTACAAGAGAACTGAATTCTTATTTTACTTGACCTGGTGGAGAGATTAGATTTTAGACTTGACACCGGGGAGTAGTTGTTTTTTGTATATATTAAAAACCAGCACTTGCAGAAACATGACTACCTCCAGGGGAAAAAAGTTTCTGGCACAGGTGTGATGTTATCCCTCTTGATTATATATTTATGTAAAGGGGGAAACTGAAGAATAGGATAACATCAATACTGTGGATAATTATGTAACTCTGCTATTTTCAGTGCTGTGGCAGCTAGATGGCCAGTGAGTACAGAATAAATAAATGTCCTGTGTATTTATTTTAGTGTTTGATACTTTGTGTAGCTAGTTATGTTAATATTCTGTATCACCTTCGCCCAGGCTGAATAAATGCTTGAGCATCAACATTCAGTCAAATTACTTTGGGGAATAAATGCTCACACCTCACTTCTAAAGCCTTTTGTTGGCCATTTAGTCTATAGAAAAGCAACGATAAGAAACACTGCCATGTAGTGTTGACCAGGGGTTCTCAAGTGCTGTGTTTAGACACACAGCCCAATTCTGATCTTTTATGCACTAATTGGTCTTTTGACCGATCACATCAGCTCTTTTTCAGAGCTGATCTGGTTGGTCAAAAGACCAATTAGTGAAGACAAGATCAGAATTGGGCTGCTTGTCTAAATGCAGCAGTGGTGTAAAAATACTTCAAAGTACTACTTAAGTAGTTTTTTGGGGGGTATCTATACTTTACTATTCATATTTTTGACAAATTTCACCTTTACTTCACTACATTCCTAAATAAAATTATGTACCTTTTTACTCCATACATTTTCCCTGACACCCAAAAGTACTTGTTACATTTTGAATGCTTATTAGCAGGACAGGAACATTGTGAAATTCACACTTATCAAGAGAACATCCCTGTTCATCCCTACTGCCTATGATCTGGCAGACTCACTAAACACACATGCTTCGTTTGTAAATGCTGTTGGAGTGTGTCCCATGTGACATCTGTCACATGTTCTCAGTATATGTGTGTGTGTGTGTGTATATAGACTGCTCCAAAAAATAAAGGGAACACTTAAACAACACAATGTAACTCCAAGTCAATCACACTTCTGTGAAATCAAACTGTCCACTTAGGAAGCAACACTGATTGACAATCAATTTCACATGCTGTTGTGCAAATGGAATAGACAACAGGTGGAAATTATGGACAATTAGCAAGACACCCCCAATAAAGGAGTGGTTCTGCAGGTGGTAACCACAGACCACTTCTCAGTTCCTATGCTTCCTGGCTGATGTTTTGGTTACTTTTGAATGCTGGTGGTGCTTTCACTCTAGTGGTAGCATGAGACGGAGTCTACAACCCACACAAGTGGCTCAGGTAGTGCAGCTCATCCAGGATGGCACATCAATGCGAGCTGTGGCAAGAAGGTTTGCTGTGTCTGTCATCGTAGTGTCCAGAGCATGGAGGCGCTACCAGGAGACAGGCCAGTACATCAGGAGACGTGGAGGAGGCCATAGGAGGGCAACAACCCAGCAGCAGGACCGCTACCTCCGCCTTTATGCAAGGAGGAGCAGGAGGACCACTGCCAGAGCCCTGCAAAATGACCTCCAGCAGGCCACAAATGTGCATGTGTCTGCTCAAACGGTCAGAAAAAGACTCCATGAGGGTGGTATGAGGGCCCGACGTCCACAGGTGAGGGTTGTGCTTACAGCCCAACACCGTGCAGGACATTTGGTATTTGCCAGAGAACACCAAGAGTGGAAAATTCGCCACCGGCGCCCTTCACAGATGAAAGCAGGTTCACACTGAGCACGTGACAGACATGACAGAGTCTGGAGACGCCGTGGAGAACGTTCTGCTGCCTGCAACATCCTCCAGCATGACCGGTTTGGCGGTGGGTCAGTCATGGTGTGGGGTGGCATTTCTTTGGGGGGCCGCACAGCCCTCCATGTGCTCGCCAGAGGTAGCCTGACTGCCATTAAGTACCGAGATGAGATCCTCAGACCCCTTGTGAGACCATATGCTGGTGCGGTTGGCCCTGGGTTTCTCCTAACGCAAGACAATGCTAGACCTCATGTGGCTGGAGTGTGTCAGCAGTTCCTGCAAGAGGAAGGCATTGATGCTATGGACTGGCCCGCCCGTTCCCCAGACCTGAATCCAATTGAGCACATCTGGGACATCATGTCTCGCTCCATCCACCAACGCCACGTTGCACCACAGACTGTCCAGGAGTTGGCGGATGCTTTAGTCCAGGTCTGGGACGTGATCCCTCAGGAGACCATCCGCCACCTCATCAGGAGCATGCCCAGGCGTTGTAGGGAGGTCATACAGGCACGTGGAGGCCACGCACACTACTGAGCCTCATTTTGACTTGTTTTAAGGACATTACATCAAAGTTGGATCAGCCTGTAGTGTGGTTTTCCACTTTAATTTTGAGTGTCACTCCAAATCCAGACCTCCATGGGTTGATACATTTGATTTCCATTGATAATTGTGTGATTTTGTTGTCAGCACATTCAACTATGTAAAGAAAAAAGTATTTAAGAATATTTCATTCATTCAGATCTAGGATGTGTTATTTTAGTGTTCCCTTTATTTTTTTGAGTAGTGTATATATATATATATATATATATATATATATATATATATATATATATATATATATATATATATATATATATATATATACACACACACACACACACACACACCTGTTCTGAAAGGCCCCAGAGTCTGCAACACCATTAAGCAAAGGGTACCACCAAGCAAGCGGCACCATGAAGAGCAAGGGGCTCTCCAAACACATCAAAGACAAAGTTGTGGAGAAGTACAGATCAGGGTTGGTTTATAAAAAAAAAATCTAACTTTGAACATCCCACGGAGCGCCATTAAATCCATTATTAAAAATTTTTAAGAACCTGGCAACACAACAAACCTGCCAAGAGGGCCGCCCACCAAAACTCAAGGACCAGGCAAGGAGGGAATTACCATAGAGGCAACAAAGAGACCAAAGATAACCCTGAAGGAGCTGCAAAGCTCCACAGCGGAGATTGGAGTATTTGCCCATAGGACCACTTTAAGCTGTACACTCCACAGAGCTGTTCGTTACAGAAGAGTGGTCAGAAAAAAGCCATTGCTTAAAGAAAAGAATAAGCAAACATGTTTGGTGTTTGCCAAAAGGCATGTAGGAGACTCCCCAAACATATGGAAGAAGGTACTCTGGTCAGATGAGACTAAAATTGAGATTTTTGGCCATCAAGGAAAACACTATGTCTGGTGCAAACCCAACACCTCTCATCACCCCGGGAACCACATCCCCAAAGTGAAGCATGGTGGTGGCAGCATCATGCTGTGGGGATGTTTTTCATCAGCAGGGACTGGGAAACTGGTCAGAATTGAAGGAATGATGGATGGCTCTAAATACAGGGAGATTCTTGAGAGAAACCTGTTTCAATCTTCCAGAGATTTGAGACTGGCACAGAAATTCACCTTCCAGCAGGACAATGACCCTTAACATACTGCTAAAGCAACACTACTGGTTTAATGTGAAACATTTAAATGTCTTGGAATGGCCTAGTCAAGTCTGGTATAAGTTTGAGAACCCCTGGTATAGACAATAGTATTAGCAGCAGGATGGCATATACTGCTATGTCAGCATATATTCACAGGGACTTTTGCCACGGAGTGAAAGTGGGCACTTTTAAGGGGACATAAGTGTTTCCAATGACCATATCGTGTGATTTTTAACCAATTATGAGTAGGCATGGCCAACTAATTGTCATTAGATTTTTTTTATTACTACAAACAATGTGTCATCTTCACATATGTTGATGTTGGGGTGGTACTGGAGATGAATATAACACAGAAAAAGGTTGAATTTTCCCTATTTATGTAAAACCAAATGTGAGCATTGCGAGACCGGGTTGGTTTAAGGAGGATACAGGTGTTTTCACCTTTCAGCCCACTTGTATAGCAACCATTTAGACGCTTGTCAGGGTCCAGGCCTTGCAGCCGTACAGGAACCTCGGCTTCAAAAAATGTACAGTATACAAGACCAACTAGATCCAACTGAATATTTGTAACTATTTGAAAGCGATTCAGTCACAACAAGCATCGACTGAGACGAGATGTTTCTATTCATGTTAGTTTTTATAATACATTTCAGTTTAAATCTACATCAATACAGCGAGTACAAGAAAATAGCATAAATGTGGAATATACTATCTAGATTTGTCTTTTCTTGACACAAACATCCTTTCGCTCCCATTCCTGAACAGTAAAAAAAAAGAAACACAAAAGAACATTGAGTGTTGAGGGACAGTGCTGTGGGGTACTACTGCCCCATAGCCATACAGAGACTGAGAACCAACAAAGTCAGATGAAAAGCCAAAGCAAAGATTCCAACTATGATACAAAAGAACTGCAGTTGCATCGAACTTCGAATACATCATACGTAACCTGCTGCAGAGTATCAAAAAGGTTTTACACAAAGACCTTCCTTATATTATGTTTTTGATTTTAAAAAAGGATTTTCAATTTACAATCTAAGGCTTGCCCGTTGTTTGAGTTCCAACGAGCTTCTAAAGAGTATGTATACAAAGTCCCTTTTCCTCTCGTGTCTTCCTGGTTTTCTGATACGGAGGTCACTGCAGCTCCAGTTTGAAGACTAGCTTCCTGGTAGCTAGGCGCTCCAACTGAGGTCCAGTTCAGAGCTCTCCTACTCTGTATGGTCCAACAGCTCCACTGCCCAGTGAGAGAAGGATGGGAAGTGAAGACTCCACTTCAAACAGTGTCAATATGGAGTCAGTAGCCCTCGGGCCTCAAGTTCTCAAGATTCAGGGGCCACTGGGTTCTGTGCCGACTCCGAGGCAGAGGGGTCCTCCGGGCTGGACTGGGAGGGCTCCGTGCTCGCTGAAGGAGGGGATGGGGTGGACTCTGGGAGGGCTGTGGGGGGTGAGATGGCCTCTTTTACAGGAGGTGTAGTGGGGGTTGGTACAGGGGTGGTGATGGCAGTGGAGGGAGGGGGCTGTGGTATACCTACAGGGGAGGCCGCAGGTGGCTGCTGGTTGGGGGGCTGTCTCACATGCTTTGCTAGTATGAGCGGAGGGGCTGGTTTCTGCATTATCTGGAGTGTGGCGGGTTTAGCCTGCACGAGCTGGGTGACTGGTTTGGCCTGCACAAGCTGGGTGACTGGTTTGGCCTGTATGAGCTGGGTGACTGGTTTGACCTGCACGAGCTGGGTGACTGGCTTGGCCTGTATGAGCTGGGTGACTGGTTTGGCCTGTATGAGCTGAGCTAGCTGGCCTGAGAGCTGGGCTGAGAGGTTGCCCTGCGTTAGCTGAGCTAGCTGGGCCGCCGGGATGGTGATGATGGTGATCTTCTCTCCGCTCTTGGCCCCAGAGGGCATCATGGTGGGCAGGGTCTGGATCACCAGCTTGGGCCCGCTGGCGTGGGCGTTGCCCAGGGTGATGGGAGCCTGGGTGGTGAAGACAGTGGAGGAGTTGAGGGTCATCTGACCCAGCGTCGTCGTCATGACCATGGGCATGGCCAAACGCATGGTCCTGTACATCAGACAGAAACAAAAACAGATGTATTCATGAACCTTCCAAATGAGTTCACTGTGCATTTGTATGAAGATGTACACAGAGAGAGCATGCATAATTATTTCATGACTAATCATGCTTCACCTGTTGCCGGACGCAGCGGGGACGACGGTGACGTAGCTCTGCTTTGTCTGGGTGGAGGTGGCAGGGTCAAGGGTCAGGGTCTGGACCGCCCGGTGGTGCTCAGAGGGTTCCCCCTCACCCTCCTCGCCCTCTTCATCCCCGTCATCGTCGATCACCCTGATGTTCTTGGGCATGTCTTTAAACTGGTAAGCCAGTCTCTGACCCTCCACCTTTGCTAAGATCCCCCGTTGGTAGTAATACCTAGACAGGGACAACCCTACCAGTCAGACGACTGCACTTGCACTCAGAATACGTGCGAGAATACAACCCAAGATGTCATTTAACAGAAGTGTCACAGCCTAGCATGTATTTTGAAAAGGGGACTTTAAAAGGGTCAAATGCATGCATTTTAAACAGGCATTCTAGCCAAAATTTAGAATGTCATTAGTCATTCCTTAGCATAAAAGTAGTAAAGATATGTTGGGTCAACAACAGCCAGCCTTACTCACTAACCATATTGAGGAATTGCCTATCAAACAGAATGGTATCCCGTGGTTACCTGAGTGCTCTGCCCATGGTCTCGTAGTTCATATCAGGTTTGTTCTTGTGTTTGCCCCACAGTTTGGAAACCGCCTTGGAGTCCACCAGTTTGAAGATGCCCTTGTCCCGCTGCATCCACTTGATGTACCTGGGACAGGTGTTCTTGTCCTGGAGGAGATCCAACAGGAACTCCCATAAGTAGGTGGTGCTCCCTGGAGGACGGAGGGAGAGAGAAGACCAACATCATTCATAGAGGACCTCTCACACAGGCTGATTCCTGAATCAGCCTGTGTGAGTTGCTAGCTTGAGTTGCTCTACGTAGAGAAGCATCCCTTCATGGGCTTGACAAACCCTAGCCCCTGCTGTGTGGGGTACCTTTTCCCTCTCTGGGTCTCTTCCTGATCCCCAGGTCAATGGTGCAGTTGGTGTCAGGCTGAGGCTGTTGTGTCTTCGACTTCCTTCCACCTGCAAGGAAACAAACAAAACAAGAGGGCTCTTGTGAAGAGGGCACGAAAAAACCTGACTGGTTGCATCACTGCCTGGTATGGCAACTGCTCGGCCTCCGACCGCAAGGTACTACAGAGGGTAGTGCAAACGGCCCAGTACATCACTGGGGCCAAACTTCCTGCCATCCAGGACTTCTACACCAGGCGGTGTCAGAGGACATAACAAAAAATTGTCAAAGCCAGCCACCCTAGTTATAGACTTATCTCTGCTAGCGCACGGCAAGCAGTACCGGAGCACCATGTCTAGGTCCAAGAGGCTTCTAAACAGCTTCTACCCCCAAGCCATAAGACTCCTGAACATCTCGTCAAATGGCTACCCAGACTATTTACATTGCTGCCTCTACCCTCCCCTCTCTGCTACTCTGTTGTCATATCTGCATAGTCACTTTAATAACTCTACCTACATGTACATACTACCTCAACTAACCGGTGCCCCCGCACATTGACTCTGTATCGGTAGTCCCTTGTATATAGTCTTGCTATTGTTATTTTACAGCTGCTCTTTAATTACTTGTTACTTTTATCCATATTTTTTTTTAAACTGCATTGTTGGTTAGGGGCTTCATTTCACTAAGGTCTACACCTGTTGTACTCGGCGCATTTGACTACTAAAATTTGATTTATAATACACAACTTTTAATACTGGGTTGGACACGGTGATCAACACAGAGACAGATAGTACGAAAGCATTTGGTTGGTGTCGGAGGCAGACCTTTCTTCTTCTTGGCTGAGGGAGGCTCGTAGTCGGGGGGTATAGGGAAGCTGTCCTCCTCCATGGGCTCACACTCTGTAGACACCTCCACCACCGTCTCCATCATCACGTCCTCCACTGAGACACGCACAGAGACAATAGTTCTCATTATTACAACCACAGAGCAGTGAGTCAACTCAAGACTGGCAAATGGTAACTGACAGGTTACACTGCAAAAATAAAAAATAAACAGTCGGCATCATGTCCTACCCACTTGTAATGCCTAGTCCCCAGCAAGGCCAGTATGGGAGGGGTTGAGTGGTTACCTGTGTTGTTGCGGTCTCCATGGAAACTGCTAGGGGAGTCCATGTGAAGAAGGGCCTCGGCCGCTTCGAAGGTCTTATCAAAGCACATGGTGCCCCCGTGTGATGACACCTCTACTACGACAACACAGGAGCGATGAGGGAAGAGGAGGAAGGAGAGAGGTTAGAGAAGTGAAAATCCATTCTACATTTCAAGTCAATGTAATGTTCATTCAACTAGTTTATTTCAATGATTATTTAACCATACCGCCCTATGGCTGGAGCCCTACAACCAGACACCACAAACAATACCCATTGGAAACAGTTAGCTGGGCAAGACAGCTGTTGTCTTTCTGTAAAAAAATGAGGGGTGAGGTGAAGTAAACCTGTACTTTTGAGAAAAGGGTAGTAAACCGTGTAGCCTTTATCACACTTTTTCCCCCTTTACGACCCTCCTCCCATTCCATGTTTGATCGTGCATAGCAACAACTGCCGACAGAAGTAGTTTCATCTTTAGGGTGGTCATTGGTCAACATCCAATAAAACTGTCCCCTCCCTCAAGCATCAATGGCTTCTGTCATTCTTCCAATGGGCTCAGCTTATACACCACCAGATGTCCTTTCTTGAGATGGTCATGGATGGAAACACTGTCCCACTACTACTCTTTGGCAATGTCAACTCCTAAGGAGCTAAGTTATGTCTAACACACACACTCCTCTTGCCTACCTCTCTAAAACGATGATTAAGCATCCAACCCTTGCACGTCTCTCTCTATCGACACAATCCAAACCCTCCATCTCACTGCTGAAACACGTCACTGGCCAACCCTGTACCCCCACCTCTCCCACCACAGCCCTCTCACCTGTCTCCACCACCTCTGTGACCACCTCCTGCTCGTCTCCCACGTCCTGCATCAGGTAGGTCCCGTCATCGTAGACCAGCACCTGGGCAGCGTAGCACTGCTCCACCTGGGCACTGGGAACCTCCTCCACCACCACAGCAGGATACTCCTCCCCATCCTCCCCGATTACTGTCTCCACTATCTCCTGCACCACCTCCCCCTCCTCACTCTGGAGACAGGACAGAGAGACGCATTGAGGGAGGCCGCAAGCTGAAAAGTCCATTGTGTGTATGTTTGAACATTTAATTATTTACTCCACAAAACTGCAGGACAGAGATGCCGTGGTCACCAGACAAACAAGTTATTTATTGGTTCACTTCACAATATTGTTCATGTTGATGAGATCAGCCGTGGTCCTACTGCTTTACATTTAGAATGGGCTTCTGGGTTGCGCTGGTATAGCAAGTGAAATACCTTTTTGTACGGGGAAGGTTAGGGCCAGGCAGTGGTGGGTATATGTCGTATACTGACTTATTTTTCAGTGGTCATTGCGTATACTCATGTCTTAATCCCCACGAAGAGTATCAAAGTAGTGTAGTGGAGGTATACGCTGTATTAATTAATAAGGCTGATGGAACAGGTCAGAATGTTTAGCTTAAAATGTTGATCAACTATTAAATGTGCATATGGCGGTAGGCCTACGCACAAAAGTTCCAAAATGAAATTTGTGGGAAAACACGGTTCTAAAATGCTCACTGGACATGCAAGCGGTTTCATGAACAGAGATGTAAATATCAGCTAGAAATGTAGAAAGAGGGTAGATCTAAAGATGCAACAACTATCATGGGTTGCTAATATGACTAGCATAATGCGTTTGTCTGCTAAACAATGAAAGAAAGTTGATTTGAGAGCCAATAGAACAGGCGAGTGCACATGAAGTCTTTATAAAATAATTGCCTCCACGTTTCTATGGTGAGGTTTTGGCTATAGATTAAACATGCCTAAGCAAGGTAAGACATGCCTCAGAATATGAAGTAAAACACCCAGGTTTCAAACAATTCAGGAACAGGATAAATATAGTAATGCTAACAGCCTTCTGGTAGATGGAAAGGCTTTCGCAAAAACCTTCTTAATTAAATTGTAACTACCTACAAAGTAGATTATGCCTACCTCCCAGAATGATATCATGATTATTAGCATCAATCCAGTGGCCATTTGTTTTGCTAACTCCATCGCATGTGCACTACAGAAAAAACAATGCTAGGTGCCTGTGCAGTTTAATATAAGGGTAACTAGAGTCAAATCTATTATTCTTCGATTTTTCCTAGACCTCAAATTTGTCTCCTGATGTGGTTTAAGCATTATAGTGGGCTTGGAACATCCAATTTTGTTGTTCTATTAGCGTGAGAGAGAGAACCTTGAATCAAAATTAAGAAAATAACTTAGACCTGTGAATTTCTGATTCAGTTGACAGCCTTATTTATCTGTTTCAATAGTAGGCCTATTATTAGCCTACTTGCACAGAAGTTTGGGTTAGCCTGACTGTGAAAAAACTATTTGGGAGTTATCATTTTAGGTTATTCAGAGTGCCACTGTTTGTCATATACTTTTTCCAAATAAGCCAACTTTCCTTCACCGGACAGGCTGTTAGGGTAATCCTGGTGATACTATCTTACCTGCTCAGTCTCTTCCATGACAGTGACGTACTCCACCATATTCCCTCCACCATCTGCCACCACAACAGAGGTCATCACTCATTCCTACGGGAATAAAACAGTTTCAGGAAGGGAACCTGAGCCACCCTCTTCCCCATCACAGACTAGGAATAGTTCTGTATCGGGCCCTAAAGTAAGTACTAGTATCTTCTTCACTGCTAACTGAGAAACTAAACTAACAGTAACGTAAATGTATCCAACATAATAATAGTGCGAAATTGATAATTTGAAAACCTTTTTCGGGACTAGTACGGAGCAAACTCTGCACACTGTATAATCCAATACTTGCTGGTTCGGCCATCACGTTCACAAGCGTGCACCAATGTTTACATAATTTGAGCCGTTTCCGGCCTGTACTGTTACAAACGTTAGCTCTAGTTACCTAGCCAGTAACGTTAGTTAACTGTACATTGACTGTTATATACCGTTAGGCGTGTGTTCTACGTTGTGTGTGTTATAGAGATGAAATAGAAGCAAGTTAAATAACGTTAGCTAGCTTGTTAGCGGCCAACAGACTAAAATAGCGAACGTTAGCTAGATGGTTTGTTAGCTAGCAACGCTAAAGTTGGCTATCATATGGCCATATTTGCCCGATAAATATCACATATCCAATAATGGTATTGTGTAAAATCTCGCAAAAATAACGTCCCTTACCTTCGTATGTTGCTTTTCCTGCGGTGGATAGATTCACGCTAGGCCTAACGTTAGCTGTGTAAACTAACTGCTAGCTATCCAAGTTGACCAGACCGACGTCGAATTGCTCCTCAATTGAAATACTCGCAACTGTTTGCAAGCTAGCTGTATCAAAATTTTGATTTTTACTGACAAACAATAATAAAATGCTGTATATTGCATTTGTTTACGTTAGTTCTGTTTTACAGGATGTTTCGATCTCACTGCTTTCCTGCGCGCCGTCTCTTCGCGGAGGGAGTCAGGTCAACCTCCTGGAGCCCGAAAGCGAATGACACATTGGCACTGATGACGTCAGAGCTACGAGCCCCTGGCTTGTGGCCCCAGTCGATACAAAAACTCACTGGTCGATAAAGCCCTTTTCAGAACACTTCTGTAAATAGAAATGGCTACATGAATACATCCATTGTGATTACTGGACGACTGCTGGTGTATGTCATAACTAACTACATGAGCGTCAGTCTGAATATTGTGTTGTATTCCTATGGTTGTGAGTTTATATTCTCATCCCCCAATTGAGCCTGGGGACAAAATTAGTGGGTTTACTATGACAAAGGTAGTGCATACAGGACATAATTAGTGCCGTGTTGGGTTTTCAATAGCAGACATGGTAGAGGGGTTTCAAAGTTGAGACACAAAAAGTAAAGCAACAGACAACCGAAATATTCCTTTTTGATTCCCTCTTTATTTCAGAAAAACAGCAATGTTGTTTCCCAGTCAGTTTCTGGCCCATGCTAGGCCATTGCACAGTGGCAAGCCATCCACTCACATGACAGAACAAGCCCCTATATACAGTACCGGTCAAAAGTTTAGACACATACTCATTCAAGGGTTTTTCTTTATTTTTACTATTTCCTACATTGTAGAATAATAGTGAAGACATCAAATATGAAATAACACATGGAGTCATGTAGTAAACAAGAAAGTGTTAAACAAATCAAAATATGTTTTATATTTGAGATTCTTCAAAGTAGCCACCCTTTGCCTTGATGACAGCTCCGCACACGCTTGGCATTCTCTCAATCAGCTTCATGAGGTAGTCACCTGGAATGCTTTTCCAACAGTCTTGAAGGAGTTCCCAAATGTGCTGACCACTTGTTGGCTGCTTATCCTTCACTCTGCAGTCCAACTCCTCCCAAACCATTTCAATTGGGTTGAGGTTGGGTGATTGTGGAGGTCAGGTCATCTGATGCAGCACTCCATCACTCTCCTTCTTGGTCAAATATCCCTTACACAGCCTGGAGGTGTGTTGGGTCATTGTCCTGTTGAAAAACAAATGACAGTCCCACTCAGCGCAAACCAGATGGGATGGCGTATCACTGCAGAATGCTGTGGTAGCCATGCTGGTTAAGTGCCTTGAATTCTAAATAAATGTCAATTTCACCAGCAAAGCACCCCCACACTTCCTCATCCATGCTTCGCAGTGGGAACCACACATGCGGAGATCATTCGTTCACCTACTCTGCATCTCACAAAGACACGGCAGTAGGAACCAAAAATCTAACATTTGGACTCATCAGACCAAGGGACAGATTTCCACCAGTCTAATGAAGGCCTGATTCACGCAGTATCCTCTGAACAGTTGATGTTGACATGTGTCTGTTACTTGAACTCTGTGAAGAAGAGCTGCCATTTCATTTTATTTGGACTGCCATTTCTGGGGTGCAGATAAGTGCTGATTTCTGAGGAAGATAAATTACTTATCCTCTGCAGCAGAGGTAACTCTGGGTCTTCCTTTCCTGTGGCGGTCCTCATGAGAGCCAGTTTCACCATAGCACTTGAAGAAACGTTCAATGTCCTTAACATTTTAGGAATCAACAGACCTTCCTGTCTTAAAGTAATGATGGACTGTCATTTATTTTTGCTTAATTTAGCTGTTCTTTCTATAATGTGGACTTGGTCTTTTACCAAATAGTGTTATCTTCTGTATACCTATCCTACCTTGTCACAACACAACTGATTGGCTCAAATGCATTAAGAAGGAAAGAAAATCCACAAATGAACTTTAACAAGGCACACCTGTTAATTGAAATGCATTCCAGGTGACTACCTCATGAAGCTGGTCGAGAGAATGCCAAGAGTGTGCAAAGCTGTCAAAGCAAAGGGTGGCTACTTTGAAGATTCTCAAATATAAAATATTTTGATTTGTTTAACACTTTTTTGGTTACTACATGATTCCATATGTTTTATTTCACAGTTGATGTCTTCTATTACTATTATCCTACAATGTAAAACAATATATATGTACAAATAAAGAAAAACTCTGGAATGAGTAGGTGTGTCCAAACGTTTGACTGGTACCATATATATCCCATACAATAAGTGCCTGCAAACATTAGGACAGACAAATTGAATTATCCCACTCCTTAATTAGGAATAAGCTTACATTCACTTATCAATGGTCTCAGTCCCTTTTCAAATATGCCTAAACATAGCAAGAACTCCAATATATAAAGTGAGGGAAGGAAAGTGAGAAGAACTAGTTCTACAACAAATCTGTAGAGTACAGTGAGAGCCTTGTATTGGCCCACCGATTATTTTAACTGGTTTTGACAAAGTTGAACATTTATTCATGAATCTAACACAAACTAATAAGTCATATCATTTGAAAAGCAGACAAAATCATAGCAACACACTTTACTGAGCCATCGAATTAACTTATGCAACCACACAAGCCTGACTTGAGTAAAAATGCAACTTTCATATGATAACAACACACGACTGTTTATACCAGACTCGGAAACCACATTATACACTCAAACAAATGGCTTTTTTCTATTTCAGATACAGCTTCACAAATGGATTGTCTATCCAACAGCTGTGTATTCTATAGCCATGGTGTGGAAACAGAGAGAACAACTCTACAACAGAGGGTGTGGGAGAAAGTAGAGACAAAAATGTCTGCCTTGTGAAATATTGCTGAATAGCGATATCATGAAATATGCTAGTCTAGTTTAAGCGACATCACTGAATGTGAAAACCTGACCGACTCTCATCATGCTCATTTCCCCAAAAAATTATCCCATGTCTGTCTTGCAACTGAGAAGGTTGGTTCAACTTTAATACTCCGACTGCATTAATAAAAGGTCTGTGGATCATCAGCTGGGGGAAAAGAGGAGGAATGCCGAGGTAGTCTACCGTGTCTCGTCTCCCAAAAACAAGCCAGTGACTCAGAAATAGAGAGTCTCCGATCATCACTATGTCTTTGAGAGTTAAATACTTATGTTCACATTGGAATCGGCTCAACGAGGAAAAACCTGAGGATAGTTAAAGAATGCTGGTCACACCAAAACCCCACCTTGTCCTGCCCAGTCCTGAAGAAATTAGTGGTTGACTTTTGGTGGCTAAGCATCAGATGTAGTATTGCATTGCATGATGATGAATTAAGAAACACCATTGTGAAGTGTCTTAGGTGAAGTAAACTAGGGCATAGGGAGGATAGTCAAGGGCATGACCACGGTGCAAATTACAGGGGAGCTCCCCTAAAAGGAGAAAATAATGATCATTTGAGTATTGGTGATGTAGTCTATTGTTATTTTACCCTATTGAAGTTGATATTCGATCAGATGTATTTATCTGAAGCCTGTATTGTTCATGTGTAAGCCTACCGGTGTTCAAAGTTAATTGTGATTAACATTGTGGTCTAGTAGGTTGACCCTTTTGTGTTAGGGTGACCATATGTCCCGTTTTTTCACAGGACAGTCCTGTTTTTCAGCCACTTTTCAGGTGTCCTGACTTAGTCACAAAAAAAAATGTACATTTCTTCCGTTTTTCTAGTGGTGTAAGTAAAATACTTTAAAGTACTACTTAAGTATATTTTTTGTACTTTATACACCATACATTTTCCCTGACACCCAAAAGTACGTGTTTCATTTTGAATGCTTAGGGCAGGAAAATGGTCCAATTCAAGCACTTATCAAAAGAACATCCCTGGTCATCCCTACTGCCTCTGATCTGGTGGACTCACTAAACACAAATGCGTTGTTTGTAGATTATGTCGGTGTTAGAGTGTGCTCTTGGCTATCCATAATATGTATTAAATTTTATTTAAATTGTGGAGG
Source organism: Oncorhynchus kisutch (assembly GCF_002021735.2). Classification (NCBI taxonomy): domain Eukaryota; kingdom Metazoa; phylum Chordata; class Actinopteri; order Salmoniformes; family Salmonidae; genus Oncorhynchus; species Oncorhynchus kisutch. The sequence continues at coordinate 31,811,968 of NC_034188.2, read as the reverse complement.
GTTTGGCCCAGCTGGGATGTCCTTGTCCCATCGTGCTCTAGCAAGTCCTTGTGGCGGGCCGGGTGCCTGCAAGCTGACTTCCGCCACCAGTTGTTTCCTCCGACACATTGGTGTGGCTGGCTTTCGGATTAAGCGAGCAGTGTATCAAGAAGCAGTGCGGCTTGGCAGTGTCTTGTTTCAGAGGACGCATGGCTCTCGACCTTTGCCTCTCCCGAGTCCGTACGGGAGTTGCAGCGATGGGAAAGACTAACTACCAATTGGATATCACGAAAATGGTGTTGTCCGATTTGCTTAATAAGGAATTTGAAATGATTTATACTTTTGATACGTTTTAGCAATTATATTTGTTTTTACTCAAGTAGTATTTTACTGGGTAACTTTCACTTTAACTTGAGTCATTTTCTATTAAGGCATCTTTACTTTTACTCAAGTATGAAAATGTAGTACTTTCTCCACCACTGCGTATTTCAATTTAGAGTTCCCATTCATTTGATCAGAATTGACATTGATTGCATTCCAACCCGACAAAACGTAGGGTATAGGCTAGCGAGCCAATGTGTCATATCGTCAACCAATCACATTGGGTCAAATTCTGCTGGGCCCAGTTCCTGCCAGCTTCTAATGGAGAGCTACAAAATTAAGTTAATATATAACTATTTCAGTCCAATAGTTAGTCTAAGGTATTTTGGCAAACTTGTGTAACTTTGGCAAACAGTTACATTCTCCTGACGTCAACCAGGAATGTTTCCATGGCCAAATATTCCCAGATTATTATAATTTAGCTTGCCCGGTGTGACGGAGGGGGACTTTTTTGGGGGGAGGGGAATTTTTGATGGGTGTTGTACATCTAGAAAAACATACCAGATCATGTATTTTTCCATAAAGCAGGCATTATCTGAATATATACACAGATAATTCCCTAGACCAAGACGAGAAGACAAGTTTTATACTACAGATCAATATTCAATATCAAGGGTCAAAGGTCAAAGTGTGTGGAGAGGTCAATGAAAGGGGGGTTGGGGAAGGCACATCCCCTCTTCTCCCTCAGGGTAGAGAAACTGGATATCATCCAGGGGCTCCAAGTGCTTACTGTGACGAATAGAAAGAAGAAGAAAACATTTGACATAAATACACAGTGTATCAAGACTGGTGCATGACAGACCAGACAGAAAAAAGTTACACAAGTAAGTAGGCATCTATTCACCAGCAAAAAAAAACTTACAGGTTCAGGTTAGACTCCGTTACACTACACCCACAAAGGAAAATGTTGCTTCCTAATATCTTAGAGAAGTGACTTCAGGAGGCGACTGTATTAAAGCTCTGTACCTGTCAGGTGGTTCTACTGCATCTGCATCCTAAGCAGCCGTCGCTTGCCCTGAAGACAGACGGTGAGATCACGTTAGATCACAATACTATGACTAGCACTGAAGTGACAGTATCCTATTAACCTAGATTTCTAAATGTGAGATACAACTCCCAGTACTACCGCCACGGCTGTTGCATCATCATCATTCATGATTTTGTAATTGAAAATGATCTATTTGAACAAAATATACAACAATCTGTGCATTTATAGACAGTGTTAGTCCTATTTTTCATCTACTAATCCAACTAATCAAACATTCTATTGATCAGTTGCATGCTGTCAGTTGTCAAATTACCTTTTACCTCAGCAGCAGGGGCCTCATCATCGTCTGGAGATGGGATGATCCTGCCGGTCATGGGGCCGACCCCCAGGACTTTGGGCCTCTTATCAGTCTTGGCTGCTCCCTCCAGCACCACTACAATGTACTCCTTCTTGGGCGCCTCCACAGGTGCCACCACCACAACTGGGGCAGCCTCCACTGCAGCTGGGGTCTCTTCCATCGCAGCTGGGGCCTCCTCCACTGCAGCCTCCTCCACCTCAGGTGGGGTCTCTTCTACAGGTGGGGCACCTGGGGCCTCCTCCACTGCAGCTGGGGCCTCCTCCACTGCAGCCTCCTCCACCTCAGGTGGGGTCTCTTCTATGGTTGGGGCCTCTATGGGTGTGGCCTCAAGTGGGGCAGCTGGGGCCTCCTCCACTGCAGCCTCCTCCACTGCAGCTGGGGCCTCCTTCACTGCAGCCTCTTCAATGAGTTCAGCCTCAGGTGGGGCAGCCGGGGCCTCCTCCACTGCAGCCGGGGCCTCTTCCACTGCAGCCGGGGCCTCTTCCACTGCAGCCGGGGCCTCTTCCACTGCAGCCGGGGCCTCTTCCACTGCAGCCGGGGCCTCTTCCACTGCAGCCGGGGCCTCTTCCACTGCAGCCGGGGCCTCCTCCACTGCAGCCGGGGCCTCCTCCACTGCAGCCGGGGCCTCATCCACTGCAGCCGTGGCCTCCTCCACTGCAGCCGGGGCCTCCTCCACTGCAGCCGGGGCCTCCTCCACTGCAGCCGGGGCCTCCTCCACTGCAGCCGGGGCCTCCTCCACTGCAGCCGGGGCCTCCTCCACTGCAGCTGTGGCCTCCTCCACTGCAGCTGGGGACTCCACTGGGGCGGCCTCCTCGACTTCTTCTACAATAGGCACAACCACTTCAGCGACTGTCGTCACCTCCAAAGCAGAGGCTGCTGCCAGAATGACTGGTTCCACTGCAAGACAGAACCCAGCGCCCAAACATCACTCACACTCATGTTACAAAAAGACTGACTCACAATTTATCTCCAACTCAATCAACATAGCACCCAGTGTGACAGAAGAAAGGAGATCCAGGAAAACAGAGTGAGTTAGACATGCCAACGTGAACATTGTAGAAGTCTGTGCACAATTCCCACGAGATGGTGAAAGACGCATTCTTGTTTAAATAGTACAGTTTGACCAAAACCCTTACGGGCTCAGCCCACTGTGTGGGTTAGGGAGAATACCCAGACCAACACGTAGCCATTAGCCAGACAGAGGTCACAGGGAGAAGACCAACAAGGCAGCTTGCCATGTAAAAACGTGACATTAGTTAGAAGAAGAAAAAACTAGCTAGGTGTTAGCTAGGTGTTAGCTTGTGCTTCTTCAGATAGAAAGGCAATCCGAATGTGTTGAGACATTTTTGTTGAGTTTGCATCAACATTGTACAGATCAAAGTGTACTTTAACCATGCATTGACCTCTATTGCATGCATCACTTGCTCCCCAAAAGTCCCATATCTAAAAGTTCAGCTGGACCAGTCATTAAAACCTCTATTTGTTGCACATGTTGGTGAATGATGCAAAGCAGAAATGCATTGGACCAATGCAGACTGTCAGGCTATGGCAAGAATGTACCCGCCAGAGCATTGAGTGACCGCAAATTAATGGGTGGTTTCGAGAGAGTTAGGATGGAGCCTACTGTTGCAGAACTTCAACATACAGGGTAGCAGTGGCATGGGTGTAGATGGCATCGAAATAAAAGGTGCGGTGACAGGAGAAGCATTGAATGGAAGAGGGCACAGGAAGCAGTAGAAGTAATGAAGGAACAGTGTGTGGAATAGCAGTTAACTGTACATGACCATTCCCCATATGGTGCACGTATGCAACGCAACATGCCTTTTAAGTGTGAACGAGTCATTTCTAATGTGAATAGAAGACATTCCAAAATAAGTCATCAGAACATACAGCAAAGACAGTACTTTTGCATGTTGTCCACCATCCTTCATTAAAAATATATTTTTTAAAAGAGGCCACCTCAAATAAAATAAAATGACTTCCTGACAAATATCACAAAGGAACACACACCAAATGGGATAATGGTTTGATTTCAAACATTTGTCTTGAACTAGGGAGCTTTTCTGATATGTGTCCTGGGCTAAAGTAAATTGTTTGTTGACTCATGGGGGAACAGTGCAGAGGTGAATGAACTCCTAGTGTCAGTGTGGTGGATTTATCCCTAGGTTCTTCATGGTACAACCCGCATAATATTAGATCGGAAGTGTATTGTCTTGTCATTTGTCCTCGTGATGGAAACCATTGCTGCTTTGGAAAGACCTTGTAGGACACCCGAAAACCCTACAAGCATAGCGTATTAGCACAAGCAAACCAAACCCAGACAAACTCAACACGGGAGTGGATCTTTCCAGTCATTTTATTGTATGGCTCGATGAATTCCCTGAATCACTTACACGACGACTCACTACGTTAGCTGGTTAAAAAAAAGAGCAAATCTGAATGACCACACATGGTTGATTTCCTCACATTTTAACCTTGCGAGGTCATTCCCTCCAAGTTCCACTTTTACAGTTAAGAATGAAAACACACGGCAACCGTTTCGTTTTGTTACAGCTACAGAGCTTGCACAGGTTTCAGCGTTGTCTGTGCAAACAGAAGCCATCACGCGGCTACAGCGGGTTTAGTGAAACAAGTTAAAGTTACATCGGCATGTACCAACTCCGTGATATCTGGCAGAGAAGCATAAGTTAAGAGGCTTAGAAATGTACAGTTATCTATGTAATATCTCCCCAAAAAAAGCCTGAGTATTCGTGGTTGGTTGGCCGTGGACTGGTCTTACACATTACAAAACAAAGATAATCAAATGGCGCATTTGAGGTGTTTTCCTGTTTGTGTTTGCATGCGGCATCGGGCCTCTGAGGGAAGGCAGGGGAGAGGTTAAAGGGCATTGATACGTGAGGTCAGTGGAGCTTTGTAAACAGTGTTTGAGAGGAAGAAGGGAGAGAGGGAAGGGGTGAATAAAGGTAGTTTGGAGGGGGAAAGGGGAAATAAGAAGGTTTTTCATCACATTTCACTATTGGGGGGAGGTGGCACAGTGATTTGCACTATTGTGTATTTCCATCCTTACTGTGATATGAGGTTGATATGGATGACATCACTGCCACTTTCTAAAAAGGTCTCACAGCGGTGATCTGCTGTTCTGACTGAATTCCCTTGTAAAAGCTGTTTCAGCACGTTTACCATCTGCTGGACTCACAACAAATATACTGTACATAGTCAGGAGATTTTGAAATACAGAAAATCAAACCCCACACAAAAACCTTGAAGCTTCTGTCTTCTAGCTTTAAACACTTTCACTTACAAAACCAGCCATACCATTATTTACTCTCTGCCCTCTAAGTAAACTCTAATAAACTAGTAAATAAAGTGTTCTCTTCGAGAGAATAACCTTCACGGCAGAGGAGTCTAGCTCTACAGTGGTTTTAGAACCAGGTGAGATCAGTGTTAGACGCTGTAGTGGTACTCTATGGTGTAGGAACAGTGTACACATAATCTCCCTGTTGTTGCTGGCCTATCGGAGTGAGTGTTCGGGCTGGTGGTGGACAGCGTGTGCCTCCCTGTGGTGTGTGTGCGTTACTCAGCAGCAACAGCAGCCTCTGGGACTGCCTCCTCCTCTGGGCCCGTACCGTTGATCTCCTCCTCCGGCTCTTCCACGGCAACTGCCTCCTCAGCAGCCTCTTCCACGGCCACTTCCTCTGCTGCTGCCTCCACTTCATTTGCCACCTCGATGACCTCTTCTGCGACCTCAGCAACAGCCTCTGTAATCTCCTCCACCACAGTCTCCGCTTCCGCTGGTGCCACCTCTGCCTCTACTGCCGCTGCCTCCACAGCCGGTTCTTCAGAGACTGCCTCGGCCGCTGCTTCTGCCTCGACTGCCGCTGCCTCCACAGCCGGTTCTTCAGAGACTGCCTCGGCCGCTGCTTCCGCCTCGACTGCCGCTGCCTCCACAGCAGGTTCTTCAGAGACTGCCTCGGCCGCTGCTTCTGCCTCGACTGCCGCTGCCTCCACAGCCGGTTCTTCAGAGACTGCCTCGGCCGCTGGCTCGACTGAGACCTCTTCCGCGGGTTCTGCTCCGTTTTCCGCCGCTACAACCTCCTCAACTGCAGCCTCCTCTCCAGCCTCTTCTGCTGCTGCCTCCTCTCCTCCCTCCTCAGCCGCCTCCTCTGCTTCCTCCTCTCCTCCCCAGGCTGCTGCTTCCTCACCTGAAATTTAAAAAAAAAAAAGAGAGAGAGAGAGAGAGAGAGAGAGAGAGAGAGAGAGAGAGAGAAAAAAAAAAGATATGAATCAGTAAAGATGGCATGGGCCTTTGAAACACTGCCTGAGTAAGCTTTACAACACGAAATAAGTAAGAGTATTTGCAGGGCATGTGAATTACACTACTCACGCCTACATAACACTAGCCTGTAATATAACAGAATATTCCGATAAAGTACTACGTCTATGTTTTTATCTTAAATCATATTTACATTCATTACTTATCATTTAGCTGCCGTGTACACAACCACACACTGAAACAATCACACAACGCATCACACACGCCCATGCCACTCATCTTACCACACCTCCGGCTCATACCACACTCCCCAGAAGAGAATTCACTCCACTACAGAAGAGAATTCACTGCAGAACCACATGCAAAGCCCAACGAGACAAGAGAGAAAAGGAGGGGAGAAAGAGAGAAAAACAACAAAAGGAGAGGAGCAAAGTGAAAGTGACATAGGGGAGGTATACAGGATCAGGGGTTAGAGGTCAGAGGGTGGACTAAGGAGTGAGGGGATAAAGATGGTGAATCTTACCATCCCATCAAAGCAACCAATACCTGGAAATTCCAACATTAACAGAAAAGCCAGATGGTTTGTGTGCATTTAATTTTAAATTGAGGCAGTCTGTCTGTTTACACATTTATCCATCAACACGATTCCATCCTGGAAGACGCCACAAAAACAGTTCATCAAATAAATACAAAATTGGGGCAACACATAGAACGAAGTTCTGAAACGTTCAGAAACAGACAGAAGTTGAACGTATGGGACGTAAGCAGGACTTGTTCGGTCATACAGGAGAAGGAGGAAAGTAGGAGATTTCCCCCTTTTCAGATTCATCCAAAGAGTCCAGCAGGCTATAAAGTCCCCTGACGTATAGCCAATTTAGTTTTACACTGAAAAGAGTAAAAATAGGAGAGCGTTAGCGCAAAAAGGAGGAAGAGAACCTTTGACCCAAAAAAGGACTTAAAATCAGATTACAATTTCACCATTATCAAATACGCAAATTTAACATCAAATACTATGATCATCAAATCCCTACAGGCTTATCTCATCAAAATGACTGATAATGCCAACAGTGAATTAGCATTCTAGGTGTAAAGGGGCACTAAGATGACATCACCTGTTTCAGTTTGACGAGTGGCGTCAGTGTGGACATTTGGTAGGGAGTTTGGTAGGGAATAAAGACTCTTTAATAAAGAGGTACGGGTTTACGAGAGGTTGGGGGGGTTAACAGTGAGAGAAGAGGGTTTGAAGGGTGGGCACGTTTTGGGGTGGATCGTACAGTAGGAAAGGAGTAGTGTCAAGGAGGGGAGCCCCCTGTTCTGATTAACAGGTATTTCAGCCAATAGGATCAGGTTAGGGTCAGACGGGAGAAGCTGGGTGGGGTGGGGCCAGAAAGGAGAGGCTGAGTTTTCTAGTTTCAGAATCACTCCGATAAAAATGTCTATATCAAAGTCATCAACAGGAGTAGGCCATCTAGAGAAACCAAGACATTGTGTACAGGGAACAAACATTGTGTACAGGGAACAGGTCCTCCCAAATATTACCGTCAACAGAAGGTTTTCCATCAACTACATGCTTTGGGTCCCCTAACAATATTTTTTCTGCCAATGACAGAAAGCTAAGGCATTGGGTTGTGAAACTTCCAAAACTAAGTCCAGAAAATCAGAGCGCAGAACCTGTTCTTGACCCAACACCTTATCCAGGTGTCAATTCAAATAAATGGTCATCTGTCTCAGACCGTTATGCCAGTTCTACTATATGTAAATAGAAAGCATTTAAGGCCAGAAGGTTGGAAGCACTCATTGCTGATAAATTGGCTGATTTTTTTTGCAGATGAGACAAATGGCTCAGGCAGTTATTAACCAGAACAGGGAGAACTCAGAGTGGGCGTAAGAAGCTATGTGATTGGTGCTCTGCAGTGACTAACCAATGAGGATTTAGGAACCCTACAATGATTGGAGACATCACTACTAACTATACTGTAGATTATCATCATGGCATTTCACAGCATTTGGCTCAATCATTTAAATAAAATACATGAAGACTCCACTCATTTCAGAGCCCATGAATCCGCTCCTTTTCCCCACCATTGGTCCTCAGAATTCTGTGAAATGCAGTTTTGTGGATGTATCTAGAGAAAGATCTAGGTGTGAGTGCACCAATAGAGAAACATACATTTCAAGGCCATCAGTGAGAGAATAATCAAATCCATGCCAAGGTACCCTTAGTCTAAGACAAAGTTTCATTGGTCATTCAGAAAGAGAGTCATTTAACAGGCTGTGAGTTATTATAAAAATGAAAGACATTAGCCAGTAGAGCCACACATAGGCACTCACCCTCCTCTTCCTCATCCCTGCCTGAAAACAGACACAGAGAAGCACAGTGTCACAGATTTACAGGGTTTTATATGGATTATATACTGAACAAAAATATAAACGCAACATGTAAAGTGTTGGTCCCATGTTTCATGAGCTGAAATAAAATAATCCAGAAATGTTCTATATGCACAAAAAGCTAATTTCTCTGAAATGTGTTTACTTCCCTGTTAGTGAGCATTTATCTTTTGCCAAGACAATCCATCCACTTTACAGGTGTGGCATATCAAGAAGGTGATTAAACAGCATGATCATTACACAGGTGCACCTTGTGCTGGGGACAATAAAAGGCCTTGCTCCCCAGTGGGTGGGCCTACGCCCTCCCAGGCCCACCCATGGCTGCACCCCTGCCCAGCCATGTGAAATCCATAGATTAGGGCCTAATAAATGTATTTGAACTGACTGATTTCCTTATATGAACTGTAACTCAGTGAAATCGTTGAAATTGATGCATGTTGCATTTATATTTTTGCTCAGTGTAATATAGGCTATGGAGTATATGGATGAGAGATCTACACAATGATCCTGCTGCATGTAAAATCAGCAAAAAAAGAAATGTCCCTTTTTCAGGACCCTGTCTTTCAAAGATAATTCGTAAAAATCCAAATAACATCAGAGATCTTCATTGTAAAGGGTTTAAATACTATTTCCCGTGCTTGTTCAATGAACCATAAACAATTAATGAACATGCACCTGTGGAACGGTCGTTAAGACACTAATAACTTACAGACGGTAGGCAATTAAGGTCACAGTTCTGACAACTTACGATACTAAAGAGGCCTTTGTACGGACTCTGAAAAACACCAAAAGAAAGATGCCCAGGATCCCTGCTTATCTGCTTGAACGTGCCGTAGACATGCTGCAAGGAGGCATGAGGACTGCAGATGTGGCCAGGGCAATAAATTGCTATGTCCGTACTGTGAGACGCCTAAGACATCGCTACAGGGAGACAGGACGGACAGCTGATCGTCCTCGCAGTGGCAGACCACGTGTAACAACACCTGCACAGGACCTGTACATCCGAACATCACACCTGCGGGACAGGTACAGGATGGCAACAACAACTGCCCGAGTTACACCAGGAACGCACAATCCCACCATCAGTGCTCAGACTGTCCACAATGTGCTGAGAGAGGCTGGACTAATGGCATGTAGGCCTGTTGTAAGGCAGGTCCTCACCAGACATCACCGGCAACAACGTCACCCATGGGCACAAACCTACCGTCCCTGGACCAGAAAGGACTGACAAACGTGCTCTTCATTGACAAGTCGCGGTTTTGTCTCACCAGGGGTGATGGTCGGATTCGCGTTTATCATCGAAGGAATGAGCGTTACACCGAGGCCTGTACTCTGGAGTGGGATCGATTTGGAGGTGGAGGGTCTGGGGCGGTGTGTCACAGCATCATAGGACTGAGCTTGTTGTCATTGCAGGCAATCTCAACGCTGTGCGTTATAGGGAAGACATCCTCCTCCCTCATGTGGTACCCTTCCTGCAGGCTCATCCTGACATGACCCTCCAGCATGACAATGCCACCAGCCATACTGCTCGTTCTGTGCGTGATTTCCTGCAAGACAGGAATGTCAGTGTTCTGCCATGTCCAGCTAGGAACCCGGATCTCAATCCCATTGAGCACGTCTGGGACCTGTTGGATCGGAGGGTGAGGGCTAGGGCCATTCCCCCCAGAAATGTCCGGGAACTTGCAGGTGCCTTGGTGGAAGACTGGGGTAAAATCTCACAGCAAGACCGGGCAAATCTGGTGCAGTCCATGAGGAGATGCACTGCAGTACTTAATGCAGCTGGTGGCCACACCAGATACTGACTGTTACTTTTGATCCACCCCTTTGTTCAGGGACACATTATTCCATTTATGTTAGTCACATGTCTGTGGAACTTGTTCAGTTTATGTCTCAGTTGTGGAATCTTGTTATGTTCATACAAATATTTACATATGTTAAGTTTGCTGAAAATAAACAGTTGACAGTGAGAGGAGTTTTCTTTTTTTGCTGAGTTTATATGAATGAGGTTGCCGTAGTATATATCTGTCTGATCTGTACTCAGTTATGATATTGGCATGGTGTTTTATTGTCCCCCACGATGAAATCAGGGAGGGGACTGTGGATCTGTCTCCATACGTCCATTCGTTCGTCAGTCACACGTGATATCTCAGACAGCACTGGGCCGATTTGGACAAAACTTGGGTGAATGATGAGTCTTGCCATAGAGATCCGTCATTTACAAAATTACACTGATTTGCCCAAGTCGGGAGCTATAGCAGTTAACTGGAATGTGTTAGTCACACGCAATCCCAGTTGGCCCCATGGGGGGGGCGCTGCATCATTCGTGGGGTACGACATGTTTATTGTTGCCTTGTTTATCTTTTCACACGTGTATGAGCGTGCATGAGCGTTTATGGGTGAGATAGCCATGCGCTTGTGTGATGATATCTGTGTAGTTGGAGTTTAGCGTCACGGTGAAGTCTGCCAAAATAAACATCCATTACAAGTGGACAATAAAAGCTAGTTGTATATCTAATCTTGTGTTTATACAGCACCAGTAGAACGATATGGTTCTCCCCCAGTGTCAATAAATAACCAACTCCCTAGCCACTGTTGGATGACATAATGGCTGCAAGCATAAATAGAATAGTCTTGGACGGGAGAGTGTTTTTGTTAGCAGGAAGTGATTTTGGCAGAGACGAAAAGGAGTGATAGTGGGATACGCAGGTCTCCGACAGCTGCCTGGACACTGAATAGCAATGACTTGGTTCGGCCAGAGAATGTGAGGGGGGCTGGCCTGCTTGGCTAGAAGTCCATGGTGGTCTGGCCAAAACTACTGACCACTTGTTATTTCCACACACACACTGTTGGGCTGTCCTGACCCGCGGGATGGCCTGTCTGTGTCAGAGTTAATAATACATCATGACAGGAGACACCCTCAGTGTGTGTGTGTGTCTATTCTAATGAACTCAGCAGGATTTCCACTGCAGAAGGAAGGCTCTCCCAGAGGAGAAAATAGGACACACACACACACACTGAATAGCCATGCTACGGCTTTAGGCGCATGAGCGTGTGTGTGTGGTCCTTCATTGACATTCCTCGGACATGGTGAAATAAGTCAAGGATTATCCAGGCCTCCTGTCCCACAATCTCTAGCGTGGATCACATCCCTCTTTCTCTCACACACAGACAGGACAGAGCTACTGTGCCAACCATGACTCACGAATGGAGGGCTTAGGCCACTGTACTGAGAGGGGGGTTATGGGGTGGGTTGGCAGCTGGTGGGAGTGTAGCAGGTTTCTATTTTTTATGCGCCAATTGAAAATGCATTGCAACAGTGGACAATGAATAGTTACAGTTGAAGTCAGAAGTTTACATACACTTAGGTTGGAGTCATTAAAAATTGTTTTTCGACCACTCCACAAATATCTTGTTTACAAACTGTAGTTTCGGCAAGTCGGTTAGGACATCTGCTTTGTGCATGACACAAGTCATTTTTCCGACAATTGTTTAAACAGATTATTTCACTTATAATTTACTCTATCACAATTCCAGTGGGTCAGAAGTATACATACACTAAATTGACTATGCCTTTAAACAGCTTGGAAAATTCTAGAAAATGATGTCATGGCTTTAGAAGCTTCCGATAGGCTAATTGACATCATTTGAGTCAATTGGAGGTGTACCTGAGGATGTATTTCAAGGCCTACCTTCAAACTCAGTGACTCTTTGGTTGACATCATGGGAAAATCAAAGGAAATCAGCCAAGACCTCAGAAAACAAATTGTAGACCTCCACAAGTCTGGTTCATCCTTGGGAGCAATTTCCATCTGTACAAACAATAGTACGCAAGTATAAACACCATGGGACAATGCAGCCGTCATACCGCTCAGGAAGGAGATGTGTTCTGTCTCCTAGAGATGAACGTACTTTGGTGCGAAAAGTGCAAATCAATCCCAGAACAACAGCAAAGGACCTTGTGAAGATGCTGGAGGAAACAGGTACAAAAGTATCTATATACAAAGTAAAAATGAATCCTATATCGACATAACCTGAAAGGCCTCTCAGCAAGGAAGAAACCACTACTCCAAAACCACCATAAAAAAGCCAGACTATGGTTTGCAATTGCACATGGGGACAAAGATCATACTTTTTGGAAAAATGTCCTCTACTCTGATGAAACAAAAATAGAACTGTTTGCCCATAATGACCATCGTTATGTTTGGAGGAAAAAGGGGGAGGCTTGCAAGCCGAAGAACACCATCCCAACCATGAAGCACGGGCTGGCAGCATCATGTTGTGGGGGTGCTTTGCTGCAGGAGGGACTGGTGCACTTCACAAAATTGATGGCATCATGTGGAATGAAAATTATGTGGATATATTGAAGCAACATCTCAAGACATCAGTCAGGAAGTTAAAGCTTGGTCACAAATGGTTCTTCCAAATGGACAATGACCCCAAGCATACTTCCAAAGTTGTGGAAAATGGCTTAAGGACAACAAAGTCAAGGTATTGGAGTGGCCATCACAAAGCCCTGACCTCATCCTATAGAACATTTGTGGGCAGAACTGAAAAAGCGTGCAAGGAGGCCTAAAAACCTGACTCAGTTACACCAGCTCTGTCAGGAGGAATGGGCCAAGATTCACCCAACTTATTGTGGGAAGCTTGTGGAAGGCTCACCGAAACGTTTGGTCCAAGTTAAACAATTTAAAGGCAATCCTTACAAATACTAAATGGGTTTATGGATACTTCTGACCCCTTGAGAATGTGATTAAAGAAATAAAAGCTGAAAGAAATCATTCTCTACTATTACTCTGACATTTAACATTCTTAAAATAAAGTAGTGATCCTAACTGACCTAAGACCGGGAATTTTTACTTGGATTAAATGTCAGGAATTGTGAAAACTGAGTTTAAATGTATTTGGCTAAGGTGTATGTAAACTTCCGACTCCAGCTGTATTTACAGTGAGTGTGTCACAGTCCTTAGTGTCAGGACCAAACCCAAACAGCGTCTTATTCAACAACCTGTCATGACATGATGGGTTAGTTGAGATTGTGAGGTAAGATGGTGGGTGAGGTTGTGCGGTAAGATGGTGGGTGAGGTTGTGCGGTAAGATGGTGGTTGAGGTTGTGCGGTAAGATGGTGGGTGAGGTTGTGCGGTAAGATGGTGGGTGAGGTTGTGCGGTAAGACGGTGGGTGAGGTTGTGCGGTAAGATGGTGGGTGAGGTTGTGCGGTAAGACGGTGGGTGAGGTTGTGCGGTAAGACGGTGGGTGAGGTTGTGCGGTAAGATGGTGGTTGAGGTTATGCGGTAAGATGGTGGGTGAGGTTGTGCGGTAAGACAGTGGGTGAGGTTGTGCGGTAAGACGGTGGGTGAGGTTATGCGGCGGTAAGATGGTGGGTGAGGTTGTGCGGTAAGATGGTGGTTGAGGTTATGCAGTAAGATGGTGGGTGAGCTGAGACTGACTCTTGGGAGGCCATGGTTTGGGCGACCACACAGTCTTGGGACGAGCGTTGATATCCGCTACACGGTCATTGAATCTGGCGTGGTCTGTGGTCACAGTGCTGTATGTCTGTTGGAAGAAACACAAAGAACATTTTAAACGCTCAAAATAGTAATATCTTCAACTCTACCAGAGAAATCTATAAAATTATTTTGGAGGGCAACTTTAGCCATGTTGACCCAGCCCGGCTGCGACCGGGAGACCCATGGGGCGGCGTACAATTGGTGCAGCGTCGCCCGGGTTAGGGGAGGGTTTTGCCAGCAGGGATGTCCTTGTCCCATCGCGCACTAGCGACTCCTGTGGCGGGCTGGGCGCAGAGCACGCTGACACAGTCACCAGGTGCACAGTGTTTCCTCCGACACATTGGTGCGGCTGGCTTCCGGGTTAAGTGACTGCGGCTTGGTTGTGTTTCGGAGGACGCACGGCTCTCGACCTTCGCCTCTCCTGAGTCCGTACAGGAGTTGCAGCGATGAGACAAGACAGAAACTACCAATTGGATACCATGAAATTGGGGAGAAAAACAATACATTTTTTTTTAAAGACCTAAAATAATAATAATAATAACTTTAGCCATGTCACATAATAAAACAGAGCACATTCTAGAGTTGTAAAGGCTTATGAAATCAGCCAGTCTGGTATTATAGTTTATCTCTAAACTACGTCATCTGAACTCAGACAGATCAAATTCAAATGGCCAGGCGTAGACTCACGTATGCGATGGCTCCAGCGAAGGCCCCGCCACACAGCAGGGCGTAGACAATGTTATCACCAGTACCACCGGGGACTGATGACATTTGTCGTCGTGGCAACACTACAAAAAAAATAATAATAATCATTGCACAACTCACCCGGCCTTCAGAGTGGTCATCAAGTGAGAAGGAAACATGGTAGATGTAAACAGGATATTCAACATTTGATCTTGATCCCACCCTATAACCCTGACTCCCTATTAGATTGACGTAGACCTAATGCATCAAAACAATCCTCAGAAAGAGCGAGACAGAAGCGTGAGGACAGAGGCTTTGTTGAAGCACAATCCCTGGCTGTTTATTGGATTGGGTGGAATGTGTTTAGGTGTCCAGGAATGTGCCTGTCAGAGCTCATTTGCCTCCAACTGAAATAGACTTCAGTGATCCTCTGGTAGACCTTCAACCAGACTAACACTGGGCAGCTTTTTTAAATAGTCTATTGTAAAAGAAAAGAAAGTCAAATACAAATTGAATCAAATTCTACCTAAAGTAATTTTCCTAGCAGGTCAGCGCAATAGCAACATTCAAAAGCAGGTGAAATGACCCACCACTAATATTCAAGTTTTTTAAAAGTTTTTTTAACACTCTCTCCAGACGCATATTTTTTTGATGATACTCCGCACAAGGTGGTGTTGTGTCATTTGACGTAGTTCTTTCACTTTGATTGTGTTTTGCCTGAGTGCCATTACATCAGCAGGAGAACACTGCAGCCAGGCACTTTGTTTACAACTTCAAGACTTCGGCCATAGTCACAGATTCCTGCTAATGCTGTTGTAGGTTTTTGCCATGCCCTCACTGCAGACAGGCACACAAAAACTAGACACGCACAACACACAAAGACGGATACAATCATACACACACACTTACCACACAACAAGCATGCAAGTTTAGAACACAGACAGGATTCAAAACACACGAAAGTTCACGAAGACAGAAATCTACCATACAGACAGACTGTCACAGAAACGGACTTCCGGCTTTGCCACAGTACAAATAAATCTGTCAAGTAGCTACAGTGGAGAAAACTACCACGAATCACAAGTGTCCAGTTTCACTTGTACAGTAAACAAGCACAGTCTAAACTAACAGGAGAGCCTGCATGCCTTTCACAATCAGTGTGCAAAGTGGATGACCAGTAATTTCAGGCCCAAATAAAGTTGACAATTTAATGGGGGAAAAGGCAATAGGATTTTATTTTAGACATAACTAGTCCCCGTTTGTGTCAATTTCCTCTTGATCCTGATAATTAGGAAATAACAGTGTCGGTGATTATAAATGGGTTCTAACTACATAGTACGTGAGTTTCTCCATTCAAAACATCAACATAGGGATTGTCACTGTACCCTGTTATTTATACCAACTAATCTGTTAAACCCTCACAGGAGTTGCAGGGTTAAGGTGGTGTGGGATTGAGAGAGTATGAGGGGTTGTGGGTCATAAGATTAAACTATGATACTCTGTGTGCCTAAGTACTGGTCAAGGGATGAGAGTGGGCAGGGAGGGCCCCACTGCCATGAGAAGATGGCAGTGGGGCATTCTGGCATGTAGATGTAGAAATGTATCAAATATATTTTTTTTTATAACTAACCCAAAATAGACCACAGCCTGTTGTTTCCAAAGGGAGCAAATGGATAATAGTGGGCAGAACAAGCAAGGGGGTGGGGCAGAGCCAAGCATGAGCTAGCGAGATCCTATTGGCATGTTCTAGTATGTGTCTGTATATTTCTGTTAGGGAACTGAAGTGTGTGTGTGTGTAATGACTAAATTTGCCCTTGCAATCCTAAACATCGCACTTAAAAAAAAAAACTTTGGCAAAGGGTAAGTCTACATAACTTAATCCACCTTGTTTGTAACAGATTCTAGTTTTGGGAACAGACAACTATTGAGATCAAATGTTTCATCGGTAAGAAAATTAACAGAATGTCGGCCAAAATACATCTCGCTCCATCTTCTCCCACTCCCGGCCACTGGGCTTCATCTCATCACTAATTTGGTGGTAAATAGAAATGGCAACCGGATGCTTCATAGTTACACATCCGATGAAACATCTGGCTCATTGTTCCATCTGTGGTTGTATACTGCACAGACGCAAAGCAGGGGCCGGTGTTGTTGCGTAATCTCATAAGAGGCCACCAATGGTGTCTGACAGCAGGACACCGGACAAGCTCGACTTTGAGTGTGTGTGTCGTGTCAATGGAGAGAACGCTGGGCCAAAAGCTCACGGCACGTCATGTTGCTATCGTTGCCTAGCCCTTGGGCATTTGTCTAAGAGCAGCAAAACCACGTTCTGCAGGGGCTACAGCAAATTACGAGCAATACCATGTAAGCAAAAGGTGTGGACATTCTACTAAAATGTGAAGGCACATAGTGTAAGGTAAAGCTTTTGACAATTTAATAAAGGTCCAAATATTAAAATGGACCTTCTCAGAAGCTGACGTTATGTCAGCCTAAATATATGTGTGAGTACAGCATATGGTTGCCTGAACTACTGAACTATGCCCATGGTAAATATTTAAAATGAATGCTGACTCCGGCTTTGAAACACTGATTAGGTCAACCATTTTTTGTTCATAGAATGCAAGTTCATTGGTGCGCGCTCCCGTGGGAGCAGCTGTATGGCGAGAAACGCGTGCCTCTGTCCGCAGTCTATACATTGAGACCATGATCACACCACGTGAGCAAAAGCATGAACCCTATTTCTATGCCATCTTTGGCATAATGAAGGTCACATATTATTTGTGTTTAAAACCACAAACGTTATGTAACGAGCTTCAATGAATTGATACATTCCCTTTCAAATTGCGTGTTTCGTAACTATGGTTAAAATGGATCATGTGAACACCTAGGCCGTGCAATCGCCCTTAATACGAAGTGACAAGCTGCCATAATCTAATGATTGGAGAGGATTTCAACGATTTATTGGCACAGTAGGCCATCGCTGAGTCTGTATAGTAACACCGAATTCATTTCGGAACAAAATGGTTAGGATACTTTGAGCATGAGATTACTTGAACATGGAGAAAACAGGACTTTCCCTTTAAAATGTAGCAATGCTCCAATAAAATGATCAACATAAATACAATGAAAAGATTCAGAGCATCATTGGTCAACATTCCAATTGACCTTCACTTCCCTTGTACTGTAACACCGGTGCCATCTTTCATATGTGGGATGCGACGGTTTCAAAAGCCAAAACACATGAGAACAAAATGTTCTCTTCTGAAATGCACGCATATTCCTCTGCCCGTAGCCTATCCTACAGAGGAATGAAAAACCAACAGGCATACAGATTTGCCATCTTGTATCATGTACAAATGTAATTTAATTAGATCTCTCCATATTTTGAACCCATCATGTAAATACTCACCATCTCTAGATAACTGTTGGGCTACCTTCCTTGCCAAAGGCCCATATCTTTGCCAAGCCGCTCTGCAGAGAAACATCGCCGCTCGCTATCCAAAAACTACCGTAGGAATGCAGCGTGTGCCGGAGCAAGGGAGGGCAGAATGAATGGCGTAAGCTGGTCGTGTGTGAGAGGAGCGAAGGAGAGCCCTATCTAGCTTGCGCTCAGCGCTGGATGTGTGTCTTCTCAAACGGTTCTTCACCTCCCCCTTTTCTCACGCACAAGGGAAACTGTCAAACGTCAAGCACGTGGAACCTAAACATAAACATATATTTTGTTTTATCGGTGTGTCTTTCGTTTTTGGAATGTCTTTCCTGTACGCTTGTTATGAGTGCATCCATTTTACGAGTTCAGTGTACGCACCCAAACCCCTTAGTCGATTGACACACCGTTACATCAACCTAAGTAGCATAATTTTAAAACTCCCGATCAAAATCCGTCAATTTCAAGTAGAGATACCGTATCTGACAGGACAGCACTGTGGTCCTCCCGCAACCTGCTGGTAGCGAAAAACGTAGAGACCACCCCCCAGGCAGTGGCCATGGTAGCCACGGAAGCCCTGGGGTGGTACGAAAGGAAGGGGGCCTCGACCCCAGGTGAAGGGTCCCCCACAACACCCTAGGTCCCGGCGGCCACGGCCTGACAGCGCTGCGGCGCCTAGGGCGATGCGCCTAGGGGAGGGATCTCCTCTGGGCCCCAAAGGATGGGACGATGGTCTATTCAGAGGAGCAGGATGAGGTGAGCTTGATAAAGACTCACCCCGCTCCTGTACAAAGGACTGAAGACAGCTTTTTAACAAAGTGGCTTTTTAACATGTTTTTCATGTCTTAAAAATGTTTTACCTTTTTAGATCATTAGTACACATTTTAAATGGCTTCTACAGATTTGATATTTTTACAAGGAAAGTACTTTTACTCATGGTTGTTTTAACTAATTGATTTTAACAACATGTACTTTTTAACAAATTCAAATGTAACTCTCAAATGCTGTGTTTTATGCCTTGTTGCCGTTTTTATGTGTGTAAATGATGTAAAAAATGTATGAGCTGTTTTTAAAGGAATTGTGCCAATAAAACTTTTCCAAAAGAAAAAATCTGACAGGACGGAAATTGATTCAGAGGAGCAGGAGGAGGCGAGTCTGATAAGGTCTCGCCCAATTCCTGTACAAAGGACCGAAGACAGCCTTTTAACAAAGTAACTTTTTAACATGTTTTTCATGTCTTAAAAATGTTTTACTTTTGTTAAATAATTTATACACATTTTAAATGGATTTTACAGAATTGGATGTTTTACATAAAAAATTACTTTTATTTATAGTTGTTTTTATTGGTTTTAACAACAACCGTTTTTATGTGTAAAATATAAAATAAAATATTTTAGCTGTTTTAAAGGAAATGCGATAATAAAATTTTTCCAAAAGAAAATAAATCTGTTTTTTTTGCATTGGATACGTCTTAATCTTTCGATGTCGTACTTCCATATCGGCGGTGAAAGGCGACAGAACTTGAGCGGTGTTTGTCAAACCATGAGTCATCCCGAAAATGGGGTTTCTCACAAAAACGTCTGTAGCTTTCGAACGGTTTGACCAACAAACTCTTATGACCACTCTATGGAAAGGGGAGACTCTCACAAGTAGTGTCAGGACTCATCTGACTTAAAAAAAAAAATCGAAGTATGAAGGAAGTTTTCCTTAACTGTCTTATAACTTATAGATATAGGACAAAAACTTAAAAACCTATAATATATTTTTTACTCTATTTTTTTTTTGCCATTTATGAATGTGTTATTCAATGCTTTCCTCTGGGCTATTCTAGTAAAGGTCAAATTAAATGTTTATACCTAAAAGCGGTCCTAAAATTCCAAATCAAATATCTCAATGGTCCATAGTAGTTTGAGCACACACACACACCTCACTCCCCTTCTTGGCTTCCACGTCAACCCCCACGGGAACCTTTCTCCCAATAAAATCTTTCTCCCACCGGAACCACACCTGTTGGCATTCTCACAAACAATCACAACATTGTTTCAATAATATATAGAACTTTTCTCGCTGATCTGGTATATAAAGCTTTTTTTGAGGCCTTGCTAATAATTCATTATGTGGCAGCACAATGACCAAACGATATACTGTTTGTGAGGCTCTTGGTCATATCTTTGATCATGACACCGGTGAGGAGGAGAGAGGCCAGGAAACGGACAGTGGAGTAGTCTGTGACAAATAGCACAATATGTTTAATCTGAGTATGTGTTATAGTCAAACTAATTCATACATGATGCTTTTTTGCTTAAAAACTAGTTGTATGAGCTCAGATCAATGAAGCCCACAGGCCATAAATAGCAAATAGAAGTTAAAAACGTGTAATTTTCACAAGAACTTAAGTTGATAGAAAAAGATCTAACACCACATTAGGTGATAATATATGTATTATTATGGATTTATAATCAGCTATAATGGGGTGGTCAATTTGGACCGGGAACACATAATTAATTCACAAGAAACGAACACAACAGGAGGGTTAAAACAATTCCATGTCAGCTTAGAACCCCACTTTAAACCAATTTAGGCAGACACTTTGTTCGGGTATTTGGGCATTGCATTACACATTGCCAGGGGCGCCGTATGAGGGAAGCTAGGACGATTCTAAGGGAATGTGACTGACAGGGGCCCTAAAAAATATTAGAACATTAGGTAAAAAAAAAATCAATATTAAATATTAGTACGTTGTAATATTTTATTTACAACGTACTAATACAACTAACGTGCAAGCTCTTAGAGATGGATGGGAGTCTCTCCTGTCTGAGGCAACACTGATTGCTACGCAAATGGATGTTGCACCTCAATTTAGCAAGGAACACAGCCGCCAGAGGAAAAGGAAGACATTCCATGGTGAGACCTCTCAAGAGGAGACAGCTCAGGACAGTGCAGCAACGGAACACAGTGTGTTTTTTACTGCTATGGACAACATTATAAGTGACTTGGACACTAGGTTCCACACCACTGCAAAAATTGTAGAATAATTTTCTGCTGTTCTGAAAGTTGGGCAGATTAGTGAGGATAAAATCCCTTCTGTGTGCCAACCACTGATCATGAAGTATTCCAGAGATCTTACACCTGAGGTACAAAATGAAGTAAGACACCTGAACACTGTATATGCTGCCACTTTCCCCCCTAACTTGTCCCATCTTGGTCTACTGAAGGCAATTTGTAAGATGCAGCTGCAGAGCATTTCTGGAGAAGTGTGCATTTCTTTACGTATATTTTGCACACTGCCTGTGACTGTTGCTGGTGGCGAGAGAGCTTTCAGTAAGCTAAAACAGATTTTTTAAAACTATTTGAGGTCCACTATGTCCCAGGACAGGCTTTGCAGTCTTGCCATGCTGTCCATTGAAAGTCGGTTAGCTAGAAAGCTGGACTTCAAAGACTTGATCAGTGACTTTGCTAGCAAGAAGGCTCGGAGCTGGGCTCTTGGTGAGTAAGGCTGAGCAAGGGCCAGTGATAACTGTTAAATGGCATCGTTATGGATATTGGATCACTACACACATGATGCCCACAGGCTGAGAACAAGATATATCTCAAAGTAATGGCTGGATTGCCATAACATTTGTTGTGCACAATCATGACCCCAAGTGGAAGAAGCCTATTGATTTGATGACCTCTTGACCTTTCCTCTAGCGCCACCATCAGGCCCTTTCATTTCCATTTTGTTTTCCATTTCCTCTTTTACAGCTGCTTATTTTCTAGTTGGTATGTGTACTTAGTTCAAAAATCTGCTACTGATTTTATTATTTTGTTTGTTATATCATTCTATAGATGATTATGTTAATTTATTTTAATTGAAGAGGTTCATTTAAGTAATATTTATTTTAAGTTATACATTACATTATACACTTCAAGAGAATTTTCCATTCAAGAATTTGACCATTAAAATTACATTTAGACTGTAAAAGATGGCCTTTAGCACAGTTCTTATAGAGGGTGTCAGTCTTGCATCAAATAGTGAATTCCTGTGCAGAGATGCTGCATGCATGTCTGCACAGTGTTATATCTTCACAGCTCACTGTCAGTGAATATTGTACAGTAAATATTGGACTACAAGAGAGTTGAAAGCCTGCAAAGGTAGAGATATTTAACGTTTTGAATGGGTCGATTGGGTTCTGGAGGTGGGTGGTTACAGCAATTGCGCGGGGTTGGTGTGGCCTGTGTTGGTGGGGCCCAATGTGATGTCTTTTCATGGGGGACCAAAATTCCTGGCGGCGCCCCTGCACATAGCCTACCATTGGCAAACATGTCTCAATAACGTATAGCCTAGACATTTTACGGTAGTCTTTTTAATTACATGTTTCAACTTTATCTGAGGGGGAGTTTGTTCACCACGTGCGCAATGCACGTTCAACAATCGATCGATTCCTCCATGTGCGCAGATTACCCCAAGAAATGATTAAGGTAGGAAATGGAGTGCCAAACCCCAGTGGGTTAAATATGATCCACAGAGAAGTATTAACTCATTTACCGTTAGCATTGGTCTAGCAGTGGTCTTGTATATATGTTCAAAGCTGTCAATTTGATTTATAGAGGATGGGCAGGTGGCTTTTTCGTAAACCACAGGCTATGCTCCAGTTCCTTCATTGCTGGAATGTTCCAGAAATGTCCGAAGACAGGCGCGTACTGGGACTAGAAATCGTCTCTGGTATTTCTAACACACTGACACATTTTTTCCCCTTGAGGCCCCCATTATTAGCCAGATAATTATCGTTTTACGTTTAATTATATTTTACAGGTGTAAATATTGAACTATAAATTGTGCCTTCCTGTGTTATACTTATGCTATTTTTTTTATTCCATTCTACTGAGCCATTTGCTTTATGTTCATATTCTTACCTTTTATTTCTTATTGTTGTTTCATTGTCGTTAGTTGGACGGTGTATACTGTATGTATCCTGCACCTACGACATAAAAGCTTGTAACTTGTTTTGCACAACAACAAAAAACTAGTTTTGCAGGCCCACAGTGGTGGAAAAAGTACTCATAATCATACTTGAGCAAAAATAAAAAATACCGTAATGGAATATGACTGAAGTAAAAGTGACAGTAAAATACTATCAGAGTAAAAGTCTAAAAGTATATGGTTTTAAATGTACTTATGTACAGTGGTGGAAAAAGTATTCAATTACCAGTAAAAGTACAAAGTAAATTCTATAAATGTAATTACTTATATTAAGCAAACCAGACCGCATGATTTTCTTGTAAAAAATGTTTTTTAACGGACAACCAGGGGCACACTCTAATACTCTGACATCATTTACAAATGCAGTATTTGTGTTTAGAGTCCACTAGATCAGATGCAGTAGGGATGACAACCCATTATATAAATTGGACCATATTACTGCACTGACTGAGCATTCGAAATGTAACGAGTACTTTTAGGTGTCAGGGAAAATGTAAAAAAGTACATGTTTTCTTTAGGAATGTAGTGGAGTCAAAGTAAAAGTATTCAAAAACATAAATACTCAAGTAAAGTACAGATACCCCAAAAATCTACTTAGGTAGTACTTCAAAGTATTTTTACTTAGTAACTTTACACCACTGCAGGCCCACTCAGGTAAAAATGGACCAGCCTATCTGGCATTTGCCCGAAATGGCTGATGGCCAGTCTGGCCCTGTCCAAAGGTCATTGTCATAGCCTATGAGATGATATCTTGACATGAGGGGGGAAACTCAGGGGGGGGGGGGGGGTTGACTGTCAAAATTGACCACAATTTTACAAATTAGTTTCATTGGCAAGGCAGCAAGTCATCATGTCCTGGCTATCAGACACACAGTATACTTCCATAATATAAGGGACAAATATCTGCAGTGCCACTGGAGAGCACAACATTAGCTAGCATTCTCTGTAATCAAATTAACAAATGATGCAATGCTGAAGATCTTTTTACAACAGGGAGGTATGGGGACTGGCTTTTCTCTCCCTCCACATCGTTATCTGGCAAGTGTCTGAACTAGAGGTGCCTAGACCAGTGGCGGAAAAAGTACCCAATTGTCAGATACCTTAATAGAAAGTTACTCAAGTAAAAGTCAGCCAGTAAAATACGACTTGAGTAAAAGTATTTGGTTTTAAATATACTTTCACCTTTATTTAACCAGGTAAGCTAGTTGAGAACAAGTTCTCATTTACAACTAAGACCTGGCCAAGATAAAGCAAAGCAGTGTGACACAAACAACAACACAGAGTTACACATGGAATAAACAAGCGTACAGTCAATAACACAATAGAAAAAAAAGAAAGTCTATATACAGTGTGTGCAAATGGCATGAGGAGGTAGGCAATAAATAGGCCATTGTAGCGGAGTAATTACAATTTAGCAAATGAACACTGGAGCGATAAATGAGCAGATGATGATGTGCAAGTAAAGATACTGGTGTGCAAAAGAGCAGAAAAGTAAATAAAAACAATATGGGGATGAGGTAGGTAGATTGGGTGTGCTATTTACAGATGGACTATGTACAGCTGCAGCGATCTGTTAGCTGCTCAGATATCTGATGTTTAAAGTTAGTGAGGGGAATGTAAGTTTCCAGCTTTGGGGATGACCCGTGAAATATACCTGCTGGAGCGAGTGCTACGGGTGGGTGTTGTTATCGTGACCAGTGAGCTGAGATAAGGCAGAGCTTTACCTAGCATAGACTTATAGATGACTTGGAGCCAGTGGGTCTGGCGACGAATATGTAGCAAGGGCCAGCAGACTAGAGCGTACAGGTCGCAGTGGTGGGTGGTATAAGGGGCTTTGGTAACAAAACGGATGGCACTGTGATAGACTGCATCCTGTTTGCTGAGTAGAGTATTGGAAGCTATTTTGCAGATGACATCGCTGAAGTCGAGGATCGGTAGGATAGTCAGTTTTACGAGGGTATGTTTGGCAGCATGAGTGAAGGAGGCTTTGTTGCAAAATAGAAAGCCGATTCTAGATTAGATTTTGGATTAGAGGTGTTTAATATGAGTCTGGAAGGAGAGTTTACAGTCTAGCCAGACACCTAGGTATTTGTAGTTGTCCACATATTCTAGGTCAGAACCGTCCAGGGTAGTGATGCTAGTCGGGCGGGCGGATGCGGGCAGCGAACGGTTGAAAAGCATGCATTTGGTTTTACTAGCATTTAAGAGCAGTTGGAGGCCATGGAAGGAGAGTTGTGTGGCATCGAAGCTCGTTTGGAGGTTAGTTAACACAGTGTCCAAAGAAGGGCCAGAGATGGATCAGGGAATCACCCGCAGCAAGAGCGATATCATTGATATATACAGAGAAAAGAGTCGGCCCGAGAATTGAACCCTGTGGTACCCCCATATTATGAAAAGTAAATGTGATTGCTAAAATATACTTAAGTATCAAAAGTAAAAGTAGAAATAATGAAAAATTACTTATATTAAGCAAAGCAGACGGCAACATTTTCTTGATTTTAAAATGTACGTAGAGTCAGGGGCACACTCCAACACTCAAGACATTATTTGCAAAAGATGCATTTGTGTTTACCGAGTCCGCCAGGCCAGAGGCAGTAGGGATGACCACGTGTTCTCTTGATAAGTGCGTAAATTTGACAATTTTCCTGTCCTGTTAAGCATTCAAACTGTAATGAGCACTTTGTGTGTCAGGGAAAATGTATGGAGTAAAAAGTACAATATTTTATTTAGGAATGTAGTGAAGTAAAAGTTTTCAAAAATGTAAATAGTAAAGTACAGATACTCCAAAAAACTATTTAAGTAGTACTCTATAGTATTTTTACTTAAGTACTTTACACCACTGGCCTAGACACCGTCTACTGATGTGAGACACATGCATGCAAGCATCCACACCATGAATACAGCAGGTTTTACAGAGCTGCCATCTACAGTATTCTGGAGCACCATATCAATAAGGCATCTATTTACTGTATTTCAATGATCACCCTGATGGTATACGTATCTGTGTATTGGTATCCAGCCAGAGGTAGCAGGTAGCCTAGTGGTTAGAGCATTGGACTAGTAACCGAAAGGTTGCAAGATCGAATCCCTGAGCTGACAAGGTAAAAGCTGTCGTTCTGCCCCTGAACAAGGCAGTTAACCCACTGTTCCTAGACCGTCATTGAAAATAAGAATTTGTTCTTAACTGACTTGCCAAGTTAAATAAAGGTAAAATAAATTGGTAATCAATTGGTATCCAGCCAGAGACCGGCCAGTGGTTGAACATCTCTGGAGATGTTAACTGAGAGAAAATAACTGCAGCAATGCTCCCCATCCAATCTGACAGAGCTTGAGAGGATCTGCAGAGAAGAATGGGACAAACTCCCCAAATACATGTGTGCCATACTTGTAGCATCATACTCAAGAAGACTTGAGGCTGAGATGGCTGCCAGAGGTGCTTCAACAAAGTACTGTGTAAAGGGTCTGAATACTTAGGAAAATGTGGGATTTCAGTTTATTTAAAAAAAAAATGCAAAACCTTTCTAAAAACCTGTTTTTTCTTTGTCATGAGGTAGTGTGTAGATTGATGAGGGGGAAAAAACAATTTAATTTTAGAACAAGGCTGTAACATAAAAAAAAGTGGAAAAAGTTGAGGGGTCTGAATACTTTCCCTGTGTATTGGTATGTACTATATCTTAAAAATAGTATGGTGTAAGGGAAAATATCGACCCCCCTCTCCGATTGTGTATCAGGGAGAGTGGGATATGCAAAAAAAAACACATTTCCAAGTCACAAATGCATATTAATACACACATGTGAAATAGGAGAAATAAGCACCCACCAAATTATTAAAATATGGGTTTATATAAAAGGAGACATGTAAATACAGTAATCTCTTTATTACACATAGAACTAGATTTTATGCCCAGGACATGGGATCATTAAAACAAAATAAAAATACAGAAGGAAAAAAAAGTGTGAAGACATATTCAGATCACCCTGATGGATCCACGAAATAGTCCTGCAAAGCATAATAATGAATCACAAAAACTGTCATGTTTTTCTTTTGTAATATAATAAATCGAAAGAACAACAATCTGAATTCAAACAGCAGACATTTTTACAAGTGTTAGAACAGCACAACATCCTAATTCTTGAAAGTCCCACATGCATTACCTTTGAAATTACTAAACTGAGGGAGACTTGAAGAGGGTAAGACTCACATGTTGTCATAGCGATTCATTCCAGGCCATTCCTCACTTTGTACTCATGCACATCAGTGCTGTGCTGTTTGAAGAGCTGCAGATGAAAAAAAGAACCTCTATAGTTTGGCATTCATCCTGGACTGCATTCAAAAATCCAAACAATGTTCTGCAGTATTGTAAAAGGAAATCAGGGGACAAATGTACAAATATCAGTAGGCTAACTAAGTAATCTTATGTTTTGTGTGTAACCCCCAATAGAGGAGGTGAGCAGTCATTACCAGGCCCCAGAGGAAAGCGGACGTCCCAAACGCTAGGCCCACACGCAGCCAGTTGGGGTTGGTGTGATCTGGCTTTGCTGCGGTGAATGCAGACCGACTCCCAACTGCAAGATAAAAGGACAATGAGATTAATAATCAGCATTTGACTGACTGGCAATTCAACAGAAAGAGTTGTGAGGTTGTAATGCTTCAGTTGTTACTGTATGAGTCTGTTCTTGCTGACTCCCAATAGAGACCCCACAAGTGTCAAGTTAGTCACAAATTGTGCATACATTATTGTAGACTACACCAATACTAGGTTGACAGATTTGTCTCTCTTTATCTCCATAATACAATCATTCGTGAGGTAATTATCGTGCATGAAAATCCTGTGTTTGGACTAATGATTACATCCCAGGTAGCTAATAATACCTAATTAACTAGTAGACTACTAGTAAGCTAATGTCACTTAGCTACTATACCTAGATAGCACATTCAATCATCTGAATACAGCTACTTTGTGTTTTCATGTCAATTGCAGTGTTATTAAAATGTGAATGGCTATGAATGTTGCCATATAACTTAGTACTTCACTTAGTCAAGACAGTTACGCTAACCTTGCTAAAATAACGTTAGCTATTGACATTGGCTAATGTTAGCTAGCTAAGCTAAGGTCAGGCCTCAAAACAGCCCGATAGCCAGTCTTCTCGCAAGGTTAACGTTTAAAAAAAAGTATATTTATAAAGGATTATTACACAAATTATACACACAGTATACTTCCATAATATAATTCATTTTTATTTACTTACTCTTGCTGGCGCTTGCTGCCCGTAGTAATAAACGATTTAGTGTCATTTTAGCCACAGAATTTGTTCCCTCATCCAAAATCGGTTCGTGACGAGCTTTGATCGACTATGTGCCCTGTCCAGTGGAGTAGAATTTGAAATGATCACAGAATAATAGATTTTAAAAAAGAGGGATGATTTTATTTAGAGATTAAAGGCTCAGTGTTCCTAAAATAAAGTACACACTTGAACCATTTACTGTAAAATTTTGCAATAACATATTCACTTCTATATGTCATGTTTTTACGTCTATGATGCAAATGTCATGTTTTTTTACGTCAATAATGCAAACCACATAACAGTGGTGACAATGCTGCAATGATGGATAATGGCTACGGAAATGGACTGTAATCTTATCTAATTCATTTTTTTATTTTCTATTCTTTCTGTCTGGGACTGGGCACGGTGCCATGTAGCTAGCTCTGGAGAACCCAAGATTGGAATTATGAGAACAGAGAAAAATATATTTTACATCACGTCTATTGCAGAACCGAAGTGATGCACTATAACACGTCCCCTTCCATAATTGTCTTTGGTTGATTGATTTACATTTGTAACTTTTCAGTTTGACAATTTTGCACCGTACAGCAGCAGCACGCACACAGACCCAGAGAGCAGCTTGACCCGGAGGAGAAGGCGGCCATTTTGGTCTGAAGGGGGCCTTGGCTGTCACCACGTGAGGAAGAAGAGCCCGAAAGAGAGCGAGACAATTCCGGGAGCTTTGACTCGAAGAGACCGAGAGGGGAGAGAGAGAGGAAACTTCGATTCTGATTCATGCGCGAAGCTACAGAAGAGTAGCCAGATTACAGAATGCCCTCAATTACTCTACCGCCGAAGGAGAACGCTCTATTCAAGAGAATATTGGTAAGTACCTAGCTGCCGCTAGCTAGTTATGTTAGCTAACTTGCTAAATATAGCAAGCTAGCTAACTTGCGCACGTTACAGTAGCTACTCTATACATGACCAGTAGCTAGCTAGCGTTGATTCGATTTGAAATAAAACAGCATGTATTCATGTTGTATCGTTAGTTGACATATGTTGTTCCTTCCATCACCCTCTCAACGATTGTAACGTTATAGCTAACTCGTGGGCTAGTATGTCGCGAGGCACTCGGAATGGCCTGATTGTCATCATTAGCTTGTTAGTTAGCGGTTTCAGTTTTACACCGCTTACTAACTAGCTAGTTACCATGAAACATGGCTAACAAGCGAGTAAACTTACTAACTTGTTATATGTTGTATCAGTTTGTTGTAGCGGACTGGTTCAAAATAAACGCATGACTTTGCTCCAAAACATGATTGGCAAGGAACGTTAGCTAGCTACGGCTAGATAAGTTGGCTAACGTAGGAAGCTAGCTCGCTGCAAGCTCATTCTACACCAACCGCACAGGTACTTCATCATTACTCAGCATTTTAGCAACAAGAGAAACTATAACTAGCTATCAAGCTAGATAGGCGTTACATTTAACATGCTCAACGTATGTGCAGTGCTGTCCCCAAAGATATTACTGCAAACAGCGGTATGTTAAGTATTGCAATCCTTTACCACAGATTGCAGTTAGCTAACACAACCTAGCTACCCAGCCAGCTAGCTGTCACTCACGCTTTACTGAATCATATATTATATGGGAACTAATTATAAACAATTAGCTTCCTATCATGCCAGCTAAAGTGCACACGTTTAGTCTACTTTGCTGAATATTGAGCACCATTCACACAACCATTTCCTATTTCTGGACATGGTGTTTAACAATGTTGGTGTTATTGGCGAAGTTAGGTTGTGTCAATAGCTCGGCATCTCTCTAGGCCTGCAAATACAAGTAAGCCACACCTACAGTGTTGGATATAAACTTTCAGATTAGTTGCCAACATATGTTTATTCATAAGTATACTCCTATATTTTTGAACAATTATGTATATTGAGGAAAATACATTACTGAATATATTTCTACAGGGTTGGTTCTCTGCAGAAGAAAAAAATCCACTCTGATGCAAGGCAATCATTTCTTTACCGTAGTTCCTTGCATTACTTTACTCTGCAAATATAATAGTATATAATAGTAATTCATTGGCCAATGCTGTTTGAGGAGAGCTCACAAGGTTGTAAATGCTTACCACAAGTATGTTTTGTGTAGATGTGAATTGTCTGTTTCCACTCAGAGCCTCTAACGTTCTGTACAACATTCTGAAAACATTTGTTTTAGTTGCTGTGTTGAATGCTCCTCAGTTTCCTTGGAGCCCCTGCCTTCTCCCTATGCCAGTGTGGATTCCCGGGTATTAGCGTTATGCGGGGAATTGGCAGGCTGATCACTGAGGTGCTAGGCCACACTGTGCTGACCCAGGCAGATAGGAATCTACGTCTGACTGGTTCTCTAATCACTGCATCTCATCACCCACCTGACCACACATTCACACAAAGCTAGATGTTTTTTCAGACCCAATCAATCAAGATAATACTTACTGTATTAGGTTGTGGTGAGCTACGGTCCCTGCTTGCTGGCAGGGTGGTATCACCAGACAACCTACCCAAAAGTGTTATTTGTAACTATGTATTTGGGTGATTCATCAGATCTGAACTCTAAGAACAGGCTTTGCAAAAACCTTGATGACAACACACCTCTCCCCTGTTGCAGAGATGCTATGAGCACAAGCAGTACAGAAATGGACTCAAGTTCTGCAAACAGATCCTCTCCAACCCAAAGTTCGCTGAGCATGGAGGTAAGGCGTGCTTCAACAGCCACTACTCACTTATCTTTCAGTGCATCAGTGTTGGTAATTCATTTCTTGGCCTAATTAAGTGTTTTGGCTGTGACTGACACTAGTTCCTTTTCTCCCTCATCTGTCCCTCAGAGACGCTGGCGATGAAGGGACTGACCCTGAACTGTCTGGGGAAAAAGGAGGATGCGTACGAGCTGGTGAGACGAGGCCTGCGCAACGACCTCAAGAGCCATGTCTGTATCCTTTTATACTAGGGCTAATGAGGTGAGGGTTCATATGAACCTCCTAGTCGGAGGCGGGAAGACATTCACCAAAAGCTCGACATCATAATAAGCCCAAACTTTTGACTCCATCCCACAAGCCCTTACTGCGCCATGTCTACTGCACATAATCCAGGCAGGGAATGGGAGCGTGCTAGATTGGCTCTGACTGTTACTGTGACATCTAATAATATAGGCTTGGTTGCGTTAATACAGGGTTCACTGTTTTCATTTGTCACCATGAGTATTAGCTTTCATTTTTGCCTTGAAATGTAGTCATGTGTTTTTAGTAGTCCTCCAAATGGTTTGTTTTAGCGAGGGATTTAATTTCTGAGGTTTGTATTTTTTATTTTTATTAGGCAAGTCCGTTAATAAGAACACAATCTTATTTACAATGATGGCCTACCCCTGGTTTAGTGTGTGTGTGTAGTCTGTTGTTTTGCCTCCTTAACCTTTGCTCTCCCAGGCTGGCATGTGTACGGTCTGCTGCAGCGGTCGGATAAGAAGTACGACGAGGCCATCAAGTGCTACCGCAATGCTCTGAAGTGGGACAAGGACAACCTGCAGATCCTCAGGGACCTTTCTCTTCTCCAAATCCAGATGAGAGACCTGGAGGGCTACAGGGTGAGGACCCAGAGACGGACCGTGTGTGCACGCATGTCTCCACTCATAAGTATGAGCTCCTGCTGTGTATAATAATTATTCTGTTATGCTCTCTCTCTCTCTGCAGGAGACCCGCTATCAGCTCCTGCAGCTGCGTCCCGCGCAGAGGGCCTCATGGATCGGCTACGCCGTGGCCTACCACCTGCTGGAGGACTTTGAGATGGCCGCCAAGATCGTTGAAGAGTTTCGCAAAACGCAACAGGTGAGCTTGACCTCTTTGACCTCTGTGTTTTTGAGTCGAAAAATTCTCATTGGGTGCTCTGTAGAGTTCCTGTATCACCCATCTGTATACATTTTTCTGATTGGTCACCCTGCCTGGATCAGTACACCCGATTGGTCACTGCCTGTGTCAGTAAATGTGGTGCTGTGTTTCAGACGTCACCAGACAAAGTGGACTATGAGTACAGTGAGCTGCTGCTGTACCAGAACCAGGTGCTCAGGGAGGCGGGGCTGTTCAAGGAAGCACTGGAGCACCTCACCACCTATGACAAACAGATCTGTGACAAGCTTGCTGTGGAGGAGACACGAGGTGTGTGTGTGTGAGTGAGAGAAGGGGTGAAAGTGCATGTGAAAGTGTGTATTGAGTGTTTTAATCCTAATGTGTGTGAGGGTGTAGGGTTGTTTGTAGATCTATGTATAAAATGTGATTCGTGTGAACCTATTTATTGCTCAGGAGAGCTGCTACTGCAGCTAGACCGCTCGGAGGAGGCCACTGAGGTCTACCGACAACTCCAGGAGAGGAACCCTGAGAACTGGGCCTACTACCAGGGTCTGGAGAAAGCACTGAAACCAGGTATCCTTTGAACCCTCACTGCTACCCTCCCCATTCCCACTGGACCCTCTCTGGTCCCCTCTTTAGCATGGGTCCTCTCACTACATGTGTTTGGAAGATTCTCTGACCAGATTTGAATCTGCGTATGAATGGCATGCTCTGACTGTTGGCTTCTTGTGTTCCCAGCTTGCATAGAGGAGAGGCAGAAGCTCTATGAGGAGGCGTGGGTGAAGTATCCCAAAGGACTTGTTCCCCGGAGGCTGCCTCTCACCTTCCTAACAGGTACATAAATAAGCCATTATCACTACTATTACTGTGTAATTATCCATGGTGTGACGGCCTTTCAAGACGATGGCTGATAGACACAAGCACGTTGAAACGTGGTCTGTGGAACACCGGAGGATGGGGTGTTGAGGAGCTCCATTCACTTCTTGTTTTCTTTTCAGGTGAGAAGTTCCGTGAATGTCTGGACTGCTATCTGAGGATGAACTTCAGTAAAGGCTGTCCGCCCGTCTTCACCACTCTGAAGTCCCTGTATCACGACAAGGAGAAGGTGAGGGAGAACCACTGCCATTCCATAGGCTCCAGCAAGTCACTGAAGTAACATGCCTGGACTGAGATGTCAGGGTGATCTTGTGTTTGCTTGTTCCTCTCTGTGTAGTTGTCCATCATTGAAGAATTAGTGGTTGGATATGAGACGTGTTTGAAAAGCTGTCGAAAGTTCAATCAAAGTGGTGAGTGTGATCAGATTTTCATGTTTTATGAAATCTAATAGGAACCGTATTAGAATCTCTAATTATGGTGTGTGTATTAGATGACGGTAAGGAGGAGCCCCCCACCACTCTGCTGTGGGTCCAGTATTTCCTGGCTCAGCACTTTGACCACGTGGGCCAGCAGACGCTAGCCCTGGACTACATCAACACAGCAATCGAGAGCACACCCACGCTCATAGAACTGTTCCTCATCAAGGCCAAAATATACAAGGTAACCCACACACAGCCGTTGAGAGCACCCGTAGAATTGTTCCTCAAGGCACACATTTTATAGACATGTCATTATCGTGAAGATTTACAGTGTAACACTCTCTTCCTATCTTTGTCTCTGTAGCATGCAGGTAACATAAAGGAAGCAGCCAGGTGGATGGATGAGGCCCAGGCTCTGGACACTGCTGACCGCTTCATCAACTCAAAGTGTGCCAAGTACATGTTGAAGGCCGGCCTGGTCAAAGAGGCAGAAGAGATGTGCTCCAAGTTCACAAGGGTCAGTCAGTGTTTGTGTGTTAAGCTGTCAATGTGTAGACTGTACATTGTGTGTTGCCTTAAAACCCTTTGTGTGTGTGTGGTGGTAACTGTGGGTATCGGTGTGTTTCAGGAGGGTGCATCAGCGGTAGAGAATCTGAATGAGATGCAGTGTATGTGGTACCAGACAGAATGTGCTCTGGCCTACAAGTCCATGAACAAGTTTGGAGACGCACTCAAGAAGTGCCACGAGATCGAGAGGGTAAGTTTTCTAACTGGGGGGCAGATTCCCTGACGGGGGTTAAACCTGTCTAGATGGCCCAGTGGTAGTACAGGTCTGGTCAGTGGTTGGATTGCCTCATCATATCCATGTGTCCCATTAGCATTTTGTGGAGATCACAGATGACCAGTTCGACTTCCACACGTACTGCATGAGGAAAATGACGCTGCGATCCTATGTGGACCTGCTCAAGCTGGAGGACGTGCTGCGCATGCACCCCTTCTATTACAAAGCTGCCCGCACCGCCATTCAGATCTACCTCGGCCTGCACGACAACCCACTCACCGACGACAACAAGGAACACCAGGCAGACGCCGGTACGTATTGTGTGTGAGAGTGCAAGACCCCAAACTGACGCTTGTTTGATATTGCTCATTTGGTGATTTACACACTGGTTTTTGGTTTGGTGTAGTGCAAAGTTCCTTCTAATGTTTTTTTGGCACTGAGCAAATTCCAGGTCTGCTGAGCACAAACTTGAACTTTGTGAAAATTCTGTGCAACTTCCAGCATGCTTTTGCTGTGAACAGACTGTACCCGCTTTAAGTTAGTTTTAATTGGTCAAGTAGGCTACTGTGGCTATTTGATCATAATGTAGGCCTACCAGAGTGGGCTACCATTTTTTTTAAACGATGGAGAAAATAAATCTCATTACATTTTAACATGGAAACAGCTGTTCTATCATTCAGCCTACCGTGGCAGCCAATGTGTGGAGTTCATTGTAGGTCTACATTCCATGAGGCTTGAAAAAAACATACAGGGCATGACATTGATCTGTTTATCCATTTGTCTTTCAGACAAGGTGACTGGATATGTTTGATGCAAGAAACTACTTATGTTTTATTCCCATACCATTATTCCAGAGAATCAGACAAATTAACTTCTTACGGCTGAAATCCAGTTAACGGGATCGATTTGACAACAGCCAGTGAAAGTGCAGGGTGCAAATTTCAAACAGAAATCTCATAATTAAAATTCCTGCAACATACAAGTATTATACACCATTTTAATGCAGCCGCTGTGTCAGATTTCAATAAAGCACACCATGCAATAATCTGAGTACAGAGCTCAGAGACCAACACAAGCCATACAGATACCCGCCATGTTGTCGAGTCAACAGAAGTCAGAAATAGCATTATAAATATTCACTTACCGTTGCTCTTCATCGGAATGAACTCCCAGGAATCCCAGTTCCACAATACATGTTTGTTTTGTTCCATAAAGTCCATTTATGTCCAAATACCTCCTTTTTGGTCCCGTTTAGTTCACAAATCCAAATTCACACAGCGCAGGCACTTAGTTCAGACAACAGTTCCATTACAGTTCGTAATCAATCTATAGGATGTTTTTTATCATAAATCTTCAATAATATTCCAACCGGACAATTCATTTGTCCATTTGTTCATCTTAGCTTCTGGGCCTGCGTAGCAGGCAATTTACTCTGGGCACCTTATTCATCCAAGCTACTCAATTCTGCCCCCCAGCCATAAGAAGTTAACCTGTTACGCCTAGACGTTTCGACAACATCCAGTGAAATTGCAGAGCGCGAAATTCAAATTAAATTATTAGAAATATTTAACTTTCATAAAATCACAAGTGCAATACACCAAAATAAAGCTTAACTTCTTTTTAATCCAGCTACCGTGTTAGATTTCAAAAAGGCTTTACGGCGAAAGCAAACCATGTGATTATCTGAGGATAGCACCCCACCATACAAACACTTGAAAATCATATTTCAACCAAGCAGGTGCGACACAAAAGTCAGAAATAAGGATATGATTCATGCCTTACCTTTGAAGATATTCTTCTGTCGGCACTCCAATATGTCCTAGAAACATCACAAATGGTCCTTTTGTTCGATAAACTCTTTTTTTATATCCCCAAAATGTCAATTTATTTGGCGCGTTTGATTCAGAAAAACACCGGTTCCAACATGACTACAAATTATCTAATAAGTTACCTGTAAACTTGGTCCAAACATTTCAAACAACTTTCTTAATCCAACTTTAGGTATCCTAAAACGTAAATAATCGATCAAATTTCAGACGTAATATACTGTGTTCAATAGCGGATAAAATCAACGTGGAGTGCGCAACAAACGAGTACACTTCGCTTGACACTCATTCTGAACAGCCGTACTAATTATTTTCTCAAAGGAAAAACATCAACCAATTTCTAAAGACTGACATCTAGTGGAAGCCATAGGAACTGCAACCAGGTGCCTCATAAATTTAGTTACCCATAGAAAAGTCACCCATTTTTTTCCCCCCCCCGGATGGTTTGTCCTCTGTTTCGCCTGCCAAATAAGTTCTGTTATACTCAGACATCATTCAAACAGTTTTTTAGAAACATCAGAGTATTTTCTATCCAAATCTACTAATTATATGCATATCCTAGCTTCTGGGCCTGAGTAGCAGGCAGTTTACTTTGGGCACGCTTTTCATCTGGACATGAAAATACTGCTCCCTATCCCAAACAAGTTAACCTCTTTCAGCTAGGGGGCACTATTTTTATGTTTGGAAAAATAACGTTGCCAAAGTAAACGTCCTATTTCTCAGGCCCATATGCTAGAGTATGCATATAATTGACAGGATAGAAAACACTCTAAAGTTTCCAAAACTTTAAAAATATTGTCTACGATTATAACAGACCTGATATTGCAGGCAAAAACCAGAGGAAAATCAAACCAGGAAGTGGCCTCTATTTTGAAAGCTCCATGTTCCATTGCCTGCCTTCGCTCCATTTAAGGGATATCAACCAGATTCCTTTTCCTATCGCTTCCTCAAGGTGTCAACAGTCTTTAGACATAGTTTCAGGCTTTTATTTTGAAAAATGAGCGAGAAAGAAAACATCGCGTAGTGGATAACTGGGTGTTCGCATGAGTTTTGCTTGCGCAACAGAGTGGGGCAGCCATTGTATCTCCCTCTCCTACTGAAAAAGAGACAGTGCCGGTTTATATATTATCGATTATATATTTTAAAAACAACCTGAGGATTGATTATTTAAAAAAAAAAATGTTTGACATGTTTATGTGGACATTACGGATACTATTTGGAATTTGTCTGGATTGTCGTGACAGCTCGAGCCTGTGGATTTCTGAACATAACGCGCCAAACAAACTGAGGTATTTTGGGTATAAAAATAATCTTTATGGAACAAAAGGAACATTTATTGTGTAACTGGGAGTCTCGTGAGTGAAAACATCCAAAGATCATCAAAGGTAAGATACATTTTTATTGCTTTCTGATTTTCGTTACCAAGCTACTTTGGTGCTAGGTGTTCATAATGTTTTGTCTAGTGGTCGATGAACTTACACAAACGCTTGGATTTCTTTCGCTGTAAAGCATATTTTCAATCTGACTCGACAGGTGTTTTGCTATATTGCACTAGTGATTTCATGAATATAAATATTTTTAGTAATATTATTTGAATGTCGCACTCTGCAATTCCTACTAACGGGATGTTTTGCGTCAATAAGTTAAATAAAGGTCACTTTTTTTCCACTTATTTTTATTTACTTTTACAAATCCTGTCTCAAAATAAAACACTGCCCCTTTAAGAGGAAAAAAAGCTCTTTACCTGACTTGCTTTTCACAGATGTCTAGAAATGTACACTGTTTTTGTGCTCTTGTAAGAAGCAATTCCTCACCAAGAGCCCAGTTATAGATAATTTGTAGTCAGCAAATGACTCGAACTAGCAAAGGATATGAACAAAATGTGCACACCACCTGGCTACATGCAGCTCTCGCTTTGATCTCAAAACAAGATAATCTATTCATGACTGCTCATGCTGGAAACAGTCCAGTTCAAGGTAAATGGCACAGATCCACATATGGCAATGATCTATTTGCGTATAGGCCTACTGTACCGCTGTTTAAATAGACCAGTGCAGCATAGCGTACAGGCTGAGTAGTGCGTCAATGCAATAGAATCCTACTCGGATGCGTTCTGCCTACAACAAAATCTCTTGTTTTGATTTGATCACAATTGCCACAGTAAAGCAAAACTGTGTTAAAACCTCTTGGAACTACCCATCCGGAAGAATTGTCATCAACTACACTAATTAGCATAGCGCAACGGTCAAAAAATATTACTAGAAATCACAAGTGAAATATAGTGAAACACAGCTTAGCCTTTTGTTAATCACCCTGTCTTCCCTGATTTTGAAATGATGCTGTACAGCCAAAGCAAGACCAGCGTTGGTGTAAGTTTATCGATAGCCTAGCATAGCATTATGTCCAGCTAGCAGCAGGAAGCTTGGTCACAAATCAGAAAAGCAATCAAATGAATCGTTTACCTTTGATCTTCGGATGTTTTCACTCACAAGACTACCAGTTAGACAGCAAATGTTCCATAAAGATTATTTTTATACCCAAAATACCTCTGTTTGTTGGTCACGTTATGTTGAGAAATCCACCGGAAATAGCGTTCACGACAACGCTGGGGTAAAAAATAATCCAAATTATATCCATAATATTGACAGAAACATGGCAAACGTTTTTTTATAATCAATCCAAGGTGTTTTTCAAATATCTATTCGATAATACACTGCTCAAAAAAATGAAGGGAACACTAAAATAACATCCTAGATCTGAATGAATGAAATATTCTTATTAAATACTTTTTTCTTTCCATAGTTGAATGTGCTGACAACAAAATCACACAAATTATCAATGGAAATCACATTTATCAACCCATGGAGGTCTGGATTTGGAGTCACACTCAAAATTAAAGTGGAAAACCACACTACAGGCTGATCCAACTTTGATGTAATGTCCTTAAAACAAGTCAAAATGAGGCTCAGTAGTGTGTGTGGCCTCCACGTGCCTGTATGACCTCCCTACAACGCCTGGGCATGCTCCTGATGAGGTGGCGGATGGTCTCCTGAGGGATCTCCTCCCAGACCTGGACTAAAGCATCCGCCAACTCCTGGACAGTCTGTGGTGCAACGTGGCGTTGGTGGATGGAGCGAGACATGATGTCCCAGATGTGCTCAATTGGATTCAGGTCTGGGGAACGGGCGGGCCAGTCCATAGCATCAATGCCTTCCTCTTTCAGGAACTGCTGACACACTCCAGCCACATGAGGTCTAGCATTGTCTTGCATTAGGAGGAACCCAGGGCCAACCGCACCAGCATATGGTCTCACAAGGGGTCTGAGGATCTCATCTCGGTACCTCATGGCAGTCAGGCTACCTCTGGCGAGCACATGGAGGGCTGTGCGGCCCCCCCCCAAAGAAATGCCACCCCACACCATGACTGACCCACCGCCAAACCGGTCATGCTGGAGGATGTTGCAGGCAGCAGAACGTTCTCACGTCTGTCACGTGCCCAGTGTGAACCTGCTTTCATCTGTGAAGAGCACAGGGCGCCAGTGGCAAATTTGCCAATCTTGGTGTTCTCTGGCAAATGAAAAACATCCTGCACGGTGTT
The DNA here is from genome assembly GCF_002021735.2 of Oncorhynchus kisutch. Classification (NCBI taxonomy): domain Eukaryota; kingdom Metazoa; phylum Chordata; class Actinopteri; order Salmoniformes; family Salmonidae; genus Oncorhynchus; species Oncorhynchus kisutch. Next base: position 31,772,376 of record NC_034188.2, on the reverse strand, counting down.
GGGCTGTATGCACAACCCCCACCTGTGGATGTCGGGCCCTCATACCACCCTCATGGAGTCTGTTTCTGACTGTTTGAGTAGACACATGCGCATTTGTGGCCTGCTGGAGGTCATTTTGCAGGGCTCTGGCAGTGGTCCTCCTGCTCCTCCTTGCACAAAGGCGGAGGTAGCGGTCCTGCTGCTGGGTCCTACGGCCTCCTCCACGTCTCCTGATGTACTGGCCTGTCTCCTGGTAGCGCCTCCATGCTCTGGACACTACGCTGACAGACACTGCAAACCTTCTTGCCACAGCTCGCATTGATGTTCCATCCTGGATGAGCTGCACTACCTGAGCCACTTGTGTGGGTTGTAGACTCAGTCTCATGCTACCACTAGAGTGAAAGCATCGCCAGCATTCAAAAGTGACCAAAACATCAGCCAGGAAGCATAGGAACTGAGAATTGGTCTGTGGTCCCCACCTGCAGAACCACTCCTTTATTGGGGGTGTCTTGCTAATTGCCTATAATTTCCACCTGTTGTCTATTCCATTTGCACAACAGCATGTGAAATTTATTGTCAATCAGTGTTGCTTCCTAAGTGGACAGTTTGATGCCACAGAAGTGTGATTGACTTGGAGTTACATTGTGTTTAAGTGTTCCCTTTATTTTTTTGAGCAGTGTATATCAACCGGGACAATTGGCTTTTCAGTAGGTGCGAGAGGAAAAATGACTACCTCTGTCTTTTACGCAAGAATCACTGAGAGCCCTCAGCTGGCCACTTACACAATGTAGTCGTTTAGGCTCATTCTTCAACAAAGGCGTAAAACTACGTCAAAATGCTGTAGACACCCTAGGGAATACGTAGAAAAGGGAATCTGGTTGATATCCCTTTCAATGGCCAATAGGGGTGCATAGGAACACAACGGTTTCAAAACATGAGTCACTTCCTGATTGTTTTTTTCTTATGCTTTCGCCTGCAATATCAGTTCTGTTATACTAACAGACAATATTTTTACAGTTTTGGAAACTTTAGAATGTTTTCTATCCTAAGCTGTCAATTATATGCATATTCTAGCATCTAGTCCTGAGAAATAGGCCGTTTACTTTGGGAACGAAAATTTGGGAATGAAAATAGTGCCTCCTAGCTTCAAGAGGTTTAACAGGGAAACCTGAAGAACAGTGGTCACCAATCTTTTCTGAGTCGAGATCACTTTCAGAGTCAAAATGCAAGCAGTGATCTACCCCTCACATTTTCTTAACCACGACTTAAACCATAAGCCTATGCAACATTAGCAATGAGGTTTGTGCAGTAAGTTATAGGCCCAATACATTATCACAGCAATTGGCCTGCCAATGCATTGTTGGTCGGGCCATTTTTGAAAAATGATGTACAACATTTTGAGGTAGGCTATATGATCACACCGGTAATAGATCCGCTGTATTATTTGTGAGACACTGCTGATTGAGCATGCATTTAAATAGTTCGCTTTTTATTTTAATTTTACCGGGCTGATGGTGTCTGATGGCCAGTCAGAGGGTCCGCCTCTCAACATCCCTCCGCTCTCCCTTTCCTCCACTGACACTGACCAAAAAGGGACACCGTCTTCCAGCTGATGGCGAATCTCGAGTCGCACCGCAGTATTTCTGCCTCATGCACAAATTCATGTTACTCCTATGAACAGAGAAGGTAAAATGTTCCTCTATATTAAAAAAGACCCAAGTCGCTAATACTAAAGCAAGCCCAGAGATGCACTTTCCTACTCTTTATTTACTGCTGCAGTGCTTGTTGTAGCGCTGTGTGGAAATAGGACGAACTTGGACTTAATAGCTTATAAAAGTGTTGAATACAAAGTGTTGACAGTGCTGAGTAAAAACTCTCATTAAAAACAGCATCTCTTTGCTGTATTCGTTGAGTCTCTAGTCATGGTTTTAAATGTTTAGAAATCTCACCGTATCAACTTTGCTGTAGCTTTCTTTTATGCCTGCTATGTTACTGCAGACACGGCAATCTGAGCCATTCGATTGGCCAGCGGTAGGCCTGATTTGCTCTCCGGGCCCGCCGGGAAGGCAGAGTTTGTACATTCAGACACATGAAATGGTTAAAAATGGCAAGCTTGCCTGCCTGGCGCACAGGGCAGCTGAATCTGGTGCACTTAACGCCAACAACCGGAGATGGAAAAAAAATATATAGGAACAAGGCTTTCATTCGTTTTTTTTTGATCGATTAGGAATGCCTTGGAGATCGACTAGTTGATCTCAATCGACCGGTTGGTGACCACTGCTCTAGAAAGTGAACATCACTCAAATCTCTTGCTTCTCTCTGAATGCTGACATTTCTTCTGCGAAGCAGTCTTGGGCTACTGTGTACCCACGTGCAGCTTAGACGGAACATTGGTGTAGTGTCTTGATTTGTAAATGATCCCAGTGTCTGAGAGAAATGACACTGGCCCGTCTGTCCCTGTGCTGGTGCTTGTCCCACAGAGAACCTGAATGACAAGGAGCTAAAGAAGCTTAGGAACAAGCAGAGACGAGCCCAGAAGAAAGCCCAACTAGAGGAGGAGAAGAAGAACGCAGAGAAAGAGAAGCAGCTGAAGAACCAGAAGAAGAAGAAAGAAGATGACGACGAGGAGATCGGAGGACCAAAGGAGGAGCTCATACCAGACAAACTGGCCAAGGTGTGTGTGGCCTGTAAAAGATGAAGGAATAACTGAGGCCTATCCCGACAGACTCCTCACAGTGAGCCCTAGTCGTTGGAAATGCCTCAAAGAACAAACCTGTGGTTTCGCTTTACCCTCATGGCTACTGCCATTAGCCCTGTGGGATATCACTGCAGAACATGGTGAAATTACACTAAGGAGACTGAAGTTTTTGGGGGGGATAAGACCCATGATATTGTTTTCTTCCCCCTGTAGGTGGAGAACCCACTAGAGGAGGCAGTGAAGTTTTTAACCCCCCTGAAAAACCTGGTGAAGAACAAGATTGAGACTCACCTCCTGGCCTTCGAGATCTACTTCAGGAAAGGTAAAGGAACGAGAAGCTGATTGACGTTCTGACACGAAGAATCTGGTACTTTGGTCAAAAAAAAATGTAAACAGATCTGTTGCTTTCCCTCTCGTAGAGAAGTACCTGCTGATGTTGCAGTCGGTGAAGAGAGCATTCTCCATGGAGCCCTCTCACCCCTGGCTGCACCAGTGTCTAGTGCGCTTCTTCAAAGGAGGTACAGTTTAGTAGGGCTTCTGCCACCTGTCATTTGGCCAGGCTGTTGGGCCTTGTCATCATCCAAACTCCATGCATTTAAGATACCCTCACCGCCATCTGTCTCTGAACCCTATGTTGATTGTTGCTGGAATAGTTGTCTGTTCTGGTACAAATAACTCTACCATGTTCTGATTCTGTGTGTATTCCTCAGTGTCTGACAGTAAGGACCTACCGGAGGCTGTGCGGACTGTTTTGAAGCAGGAGATCTCACGGCTGTTTGGGGAGAGCAACCCCCAGAACTTTAACAAGAACTACCTGAGCCAACACTCCAACTCTATACCACACCGCGTGGCTGGTACGTACCCGCACTACCTGACTCAACAGTCCACTTGAGACTTCACCATAACTACACACACACTGTCAACTTATAACTGAAAAGTTCCACATTGTCCCTCTGCAGCTGCTAAGATGATGTTTTATCTGGACCCGTCCTCTGACAAGATGGCCTCTGAGCTGGCTACAGCGCCAGATGAGTCCCTCACTGGGAGAAGCATCACGGTGAGCGCTTACTCACTGCACTAATTCTTGCGCAACATTGTTATATTTAAATGTATCAAGTACCTTTGGCACAGTAGTCCCACACCTGAACCAGAAACAACATTGGGGAAAAAGGCAAGGAATAATGTCAATTGTCTGTGTGACCCAAGTCTAAGACACCTTATCTTTCCTGTCAGATCTGCACAGATGTGCTGGAGGCGCTGCGTGAGGGCAATCTCGGCGATGGGCAGCAGAAGGCAGCGGAGGCGTACCGCGCCGCGTGTAACAAGCTGTACCCCCACACCTTGGCCTTCATGCCCCCCGGCTACGAGGACAACGCCACCTCCACCATCAGCGCCAATGGAGACCTGTCAGCAGGCGAGCACGACGACATGGCCAACGACATGTGAGAGGGGAGCAAGGGATGGGAGGGGAGGAGCATAGAAGCTGCCAGCCGCTAGTCTGCCAACAACACCCCAGCTACGGTTGTTTGTGAATGCCCCCTGCAGTGCACTGACCTGGACTGAGAGAGCCGCGAAGAGGAGGGAAAAACAAATGCGCATTTTACTATTATTTTTTTTTTTAAACCCTGTTGACATCTCTTCTTTAACTGAACAAAATAAAACTGTATAAGAAAAGAAAAGTGTTAGGGTGGCTGCCGTTAAGTCAGGTTTTTACTCCTGTGTTTTCACGCCTGTGTTTCTCCTGTATGTGCATCTGCTTCTCACATTTTTAAAGGTAATTTATATATTAAAAACAAAGAATTTAAAACATTTGCAAAAATTGAAAGATTATAAATTGTGGTGGTGATTGAGGATTGTGGTTTTACCTGTGAGCTGGCAAGTGCCAAAAATGAAAAGGTGGAACTTTTTAAAAGGAGACATCACTTGTTTCCCAGGGGAGGCGTAGCAGCGATGCACTCAGTTAATCAGCTACTGAGCTCAAGCAGTCCTCTGCTCTGCCACAAGGTGGTGCAGCGGTAGAGGTCCCGGCGTGGCCTCCAGGAGGGAACAGGACACGACTGATCTGAATGCAGAGACACAGAGCTCAATGCTCACCTGGAGTGCTGTATGACTGACAAATGTGCAGATTTCTGTTTTCCTTTTCCGCTCTGTATTTTCCTTCCTAGTTTTACCCATGTGAAAGTCCCATGAAACCACTTCCTGATAAAGCAAAAACACACTGACACTCTACAGTTAGTGGGGTTTGTTTTGGGGTTTTATTTCTGTTTATTGGTAAAATGTTATAGGCTCATCCAATGTTACCAATCCATCTTATTTTTTTGAGAAAGGCGTTTGTCAATCATACTGAGTTCTGCACACAGACCACTCCTAACACACAGAGGACTTATCAATAACTAAAGTTGAATAAAAAGCTATTTCCTGATGCCATTTTTCCTGCAGAAGTTTGTATTTTATTCAAGGATTCTGGATCAGTATTGTCAAGAAACACTCAAAATTATTTGAAGGGTCTTGAAGAGGAACACTTTTGCTCACGTTGCCTCACATGCTCACCGTAGGTACTATGAGGGATGTAAATACCATGCTATGTTGGACAGGGATTTCAGAGTTTTGGTCTGGGCAGGTCCCCTGCTGCCCCACCCTCATGCCTTTTGGCTTGAGGGTGGGAGCTGAGGAAGGTGTGGTCCAGGTTGAGGTAGGTGGTGAGGAACTCTGGGAAATCTCTCTTCTGGACAACCTCCAGGAACATGGCTGCAGCTGTCAACAACCTCTGTTCCTCCCTAGAGGAGTGGGGGGGGAGAGTCAGGAGAGAACTGTAGGAGAGGGAGGAGTGCAGAGACAAAGGAAACTTCTAGAAATGCGGAATGTTTGAGTTGTGAGTTATCTTGGAAACCTTGTGCTCTTATCCAACTCCTACCTGACAGTGTGAAAACGTGTGACGACCTTCAGCTCCCCCATGACCTCCTGGGTCAGCTCTGTCACAAGACCCCGGGTCACCACCCTGCTATCATCCTCCAGCTGTGTCTGATGACGGATCCACTGCCACACCTGGACACAAAACACCACACAGACATCTCTCATGAAATGGATCCTGGACTTTCAAGTTTTTTTTGCAATGGGAAGTGCGGCACAGGATGACCTAAACTAAAGTGAACCTACCTGGGATCTGGAGATTTCTGCAGTTGCAGAATCTTCCACCTGTCCCCTGTAGAAGAAGTGACCTTTGCCTAGGGGAGACCCACGGAGCATTACATCAACATTACTCAATCACATATCCATCCCAAACCTCCATTAAGGATGCTGGTTCATTATGATGCATACTCTTGAATTCTCACCTTTGAGCCAAGCATCTATGAACAGGATTCCTACAGCGATGTTATACTTCAAGCCGTACAGGGTTACTCCACCCTAGAAGAACGTTTAGAGCAGTTCAGTACACGAGACGTGGAATGGTATTCCAGAGCGATGCATAGTGTAGTATAAATACAGTAGCACAACGTTATTGAGTAACTGACCGCTGGCATGCAGAGCAGGTCGTCGGGGGTAACCGTGAGGTCATCTCTAAGCTGGTGCATCTGGTTGTCACCCTGAGAATGCAGCTGGAAGAGCTGAGAAGAGAGTGATACAGAAAAGTGGGGAGAGTGACAAATCCAATTGTATTTGTCACCTTCTTCGTAAACAATAGGTGTAGACTAACAGTGAAATGCTTACTGAGAAGATAACAGTTCCTTGAAAGTTATAGCTCAACAATTCCTACATTAAGGACTTACTTTCTGCATGGGCTCTATCAAGCCCAGGTCATACACCATGAAGCCATCAACACCAGCTTTGATCTCCAGTAACTTCAGTCTGAAATATGAGAAAGGGAGAAACAACATTTTTGCTGAGTGGTGCAATTGGAGCCCAGTGAAATCATAATCGAGCAATCAGTCGTCACTGCTGTTGTGTAATATGACCAAAAACACAGAACAGATCAGGATCAAAAAGGCAAGAAATTGATACAGTACCGGTCAAAAATTTGTATACACCAACTCATTCATGGGTTTTTCTTTATTTTTACTATTTTCAACCTTGCAGAATAATAGTGAAGACATCAAAACTATGAATAAACACATGGAGTCATGTAGTAACCAAAAAAGTGTTAAACTAATCAAAATATATTTTATATTCTTCAAAGTAGCCACCCTTTGCATTGATGACAGCTTTGCACACTCTTGGCATTCTCTCAACCAGCTTCACCTGGAATGCTTTTCCAACAGTTTTGAAGGAGTTCCCACATATGCTGAGCACTTGTTGGCTGCTTTTCCTTCACTCTGAGGTCCAACTCATCCCAAACCATCTCAATTGGGTTGAGGTCAGGTGATTGTGGAGGTTAGGTCATCTGATGCAGCACTCCATCACTCTCCTTCTTGGTCAAATATCCCTTACACAGCCTGGAGGTGTGTTTTGGGTCATTGTCCTGTTGAAAAACAACTGATAATCCTACTAAGCGCATACTAGATGGGATGGCGTATCGCTGCAGAATGATGTGGTAGCCATGCTGGTTAAGTGTGCCTTGAATTCTAAATAAATCACTGAAAGTGTCATCAGAAAAGCACCCTCACACCTCCTCCTCCATGCTTCACGGTGGGAACCATACATGGAGGTCATCCGTTCACCTACTCTGCGTCTCATAAAGACACAGCGGTTTAAACCAAAAATCTACAATTTGGACTCATTTCCACCGGTCTAATGTCCATTGCCCTTGTTTCTTGGCCCAAGCAAGTCTCTTATTATTGGTGTCCTATAGTAGTGGTTTATTTGCAGCAATTCGGCCATGAAGGCCTGATTCACACAGTCTCCTCTGAACAGTTGATGTTGAGATGTGTCTGTTACTTGAACTCTGTGAAGCATTTATTTGGGCTGACATTTCTGAGGTGCAGTTAATTTCTGATTTCTGAGGCTGGTAACTAACTTATCCTCTGCAGCAGAGGTAACTCTGGGTCTTCCTTTCCTGTGGCAGTCCTCATCAGAGCCTGTTTCATCATAGCACTTGATGGTTTTTGCGACTGCACTTGAAGAAACTTGGAGTCCTTGAAATGTTCCAGATTGACAGACCTACATGTCTTAAAGTAATGATGGACTGTCATTTCTCTTTGCTTATTTGAGCTGTTCTCACCATAATATGGACTTGGTGTTTTACCAAATAGGGCTATCTTCTGTATACCACCGCTAGCTTGTCACAACACAACTGATTTGCTCAAACACATTAAGAAGGAAAGAAATTCCACAAATGAACTTTTAACAAGGCACAACTATTAATTGAAATGCATTCCAGGTGGCTACCTCATGAAGCTGGTTGAGAGAATGCCAAGACTGCAAAGCTGTCATCAAGGCAAAGGGTGGCTACTTTGAAGAATCTCAAATATAAATTATATTTTGATATGTTTAACACTTTTTGGTTACTACATTATTCCATTTGTGTTATTTCATTGTTTTGATGATTTCACTATTATTCTACAATGCAGAAAATAGTTTAAAAAAATAGTAAAAATAAAGAAAACCGATGGAAGGAGTAGGTGTGCCCAAACTTTTGACTGGTACTGTACATAAAGTGTATATATCAGATGACGTATAGATGACTGTGTAGAATAGGTCCTTCACCTGGTGACGTTGGCCAAGGCTGCTCTATAGGGGGCACTGTCCCTGTCCTGAGGCAGCAGCAGGGCTGCCATACCTCCAGTAGCCAGGGCTCCTCTACGGTGACATGTCTGGACCAGCAGGTCCATGTAGCTCCGCAGGAACAGCTTCTCCATGTTGACATACTTACTGCGGTCAGGGAGCAGGAAGGCCCCTCGGTGACCTGTCAGGCAATCATATGAACTTAAGATGACCTTTTGTGAACTAGTAGTCCAGTGATGTATCAAGATATACCCAGGGATTACCCATGTTTAGACAGCTGCTGCATTCAGTTTTATAATAAGGTTAAACTGAGCTGTTTGGGACAGAATGGTCCCAATCTAAAAAACAACATGGTTGAAAATTGAAAGCTGTCTTCTCCAACATTGCCAGAATAGAGACATTTTGTAGACCCATGAAAACCCTTCGTTTCCATGGAAAAGATATGACTGAGTGATTGAAGTCACTCACCAAACTTGTTGACAAAGGAGGCGGAATAATCCCAGATCCCACAGTTGAGTCCAGCGGAGTGATCCTTAAGCTCATACAGAATCTCCTCCATCTCAAATGCTGACAGCACATTCTCTATCAGCACGGTTGCCTTTATGCTGCCCACAGGCAGGCCCAGCTAGAGGATACAACACACACACACACACACACACACACACACACACACACACACACACACACACACACACACACACACACACACACACACACACACACACACACACACACACACACACACACACACACACACACACACACACACACTTGTATTCAATGTTACTTATGATCAGTAATTTACTGTGTATCAGAGAAGCAATCAAATAGCAAGCATGCTGTTCTAAAGCGTTTCACACCTTTACCATGTTGGCATGCTACAAACCTTCTGCTCTGTCCAGAGGAATATGTTGTTCCAAAGTCTCGCCTCCATGTAGCTCTCGACCTAACATGCATCGATGGTGGTGAGGAAAAGAGAGAGAAAGAGTAGTGGAGAGTTTGTTTTTTTATACCAGATCGTGTCAATCCTATTTGCTATTCTAACAGCCAATAACAGCACAGCTATCTACCATAGCCTTACTTTGGAAAGATAGAAAAATGGCCCACTCTCGCTGTCGAACAACAGCTTGCCACAGTGGAACATGAGGAAGCCGAAATCACACAGCGGCCCTGGCACCTCTTTGCCTTTAACCTGCATACACACAAATGAATCAGCGCTGCTGAAATATCATCCACAAAAATAAGATGATGGTCAGGGGCCAACTTTCACTGGGAATGAGGGGGGGCATGTCCCCCCCAGTTTTATCATTGGAATGTGATACAAAGGGTGCAAGGGTGTGCTTTAGGACCATGCGGATGCCTCGGAGCGACCGGGTAGGCTTTTCTGAGTGTTTTTCTGACAGAATATATATATATATATATATATAGTATGTCCCCAACACTTCTAAAACCAAAGTTGCACCCCTGATGATGGTTGTAGACATAACATGATCATTTGGATGGCTCTACACTTTCAGCCAATCCAGATGTTGTATGCATGTAAACTGAGGTATTGAGATGAATTTGGACATCAGAGTGTTGAAGTTGGAACTCAATACCATCATGTTGTGTTCCACCATGTTCCAGGCTCTAGGGCGGAGCATCAGAACAGGAGCCTGGGATATCTTGGGGGCATCTGTTGGAGGACAGTAACAGTTGGGTGTATACGTGAATAATAATAATGCAGGTCTTCATACAATATTCTGACCTGTAGATCTGCTTAAACATGGTGGAAAGTTATAAAGTCGACTAATGCAGGGTTTGTGATTCAAATATAAGATATTATAAAGTCCAGTTAAACAATCAAGATAGACTGTATCTAGATACGTTTAGATTCAGATGATGTGTGCCAACAAAACGCTTCCTGCCCTGGACCGAGCCCACCGTGAGTAATGGGTAATAGAGTGGATATAAACTCACTGGGAAATTGATTGTGCACCGCCCGGTAAACATTATAAATGCCTTTTATCTGGTTGTGGTACGTTGGGCAGTTCCCATCATCAAAATCCACCTGCAAGAGAAAAACAACACAGTCGTCATAGTGAAGAGGGCTTTTCTGGAATGCTCTGCCCACCAACAGATCCAGAATCACCTGATTTATACGTCTTTTAACTTGTATATCAAAGCCTCCTGATATCCAACATCCCTTGCCTTGTAGCAACATTCTAGACTGGGTACATACGTGACTGTTTCTGCATTCAACAATGTTACTTGTATGTTACATTCAACAACGTGTCAAACAAGGCTAATTGGCTAAATCTGACCCCTGAATATCCTTTACCTGCAAGCCCCATTGTGTACCTGTAGGCCCTGTGCAGGGGAACTGAGGGCCTGAATGAAGCGCTGGGTGTCACAGGGGGCCAGGTCCCCCACATCCACATGTCTCCTCTGCAGCCTCTGGGGGACTGGACGGACCCTCCAGGTAGGGTCACTTCTTACGGGGGCTGTGACCTCACAGAACCCCGGTAGGTCACCTGACAGGTCCAGGTGGGTCTTCCTGGAGATTCTAAGCCTCAGGATCTTATACGACAGAAAGACACATACTGTATTAGACTAGGTTGATATACTGTATATATTTTTTTGTGATCGCTGATCACTCAGTTTGTCAACAAGTAGGCCTAGAGAAAACACATTTATTTGGAACAATGTATTAGTGCTTTTTTTGACCTACCTTGTCGACCTCTTCATCAAATGCTGAGACCAGTTCCTGTAGGAAGACCAGGGATCCTGCGGTAAAGATGGTTCGATACTCAGCCTCCAACCCTGGGGGAGAGGGCTCTAGCTCCATGGTTATAGGATCCTGTGGGCCATTACAATTGCAATAACATGCCTCAACTCTATGCAAAGAAATCATCAATCAACTGGGACATGGCCGTTTTTATGAAGTACTGTACACTGTACATGAATGTGTCTAGTTGGTTACTGACTGTCTACAGATAAGAATGTTACAAACACAAGTTTACATGGATCAAAAAGGCACTGCAGCTTAACTTCAATAAAACTAGCAGGACAGAGCGGGAAATGTGTGAACTTTCACCCGTCATGACAATAAAGATAATGTTACAACATTTTAACAAACAACATTTTAACAAATTGTAATAGGGGGGAATGAGTACTCACGGACATGTTGATGCCTTTTTTTCACTACTGAAGTGGACTTTGGTAAGGTGCACCACTAACCATTGTTTGTTTTAGGTAAAGGTTAAAAGCCACTTTCTAAAACATTAACAGGATTTTAAAGTGCTGACACACGTTCGAGATATTATCAAAAATCTGAATACCTATTCCTATTTCATTCAAATTGTATTTGGAAGAGATTTAGTACTGCAGTTCACTTCTGTGATATTCCCATGTAATGCTTATTTTAGTGTTTTGACTGGGCTCGGTAGGGAGCTGGGACGCAGGCTGCAGTTGTAAGCAACGACCCTCGTGTCGAATCTGATCCAATCCACAGCGTCTTTCATTTTCTTGGTTACCTCTCGCGAGAGTTGTGTTTTCTGTCAATGTTGTACGTGGCTTCAAATATAATGCAGGGCGGGGAAGGAGTTAGAAGGATGCTTAAAGTAGCAACCTGAGATTGTTATTCCAAAACTAATGCATGGTCATATGTTTATATTTGGAGGTTACAGATTTGTCACGAATGTCCAATTCCATTTGTATTGGGCGAGATTGCTTGTCTCATTTTGACAGCTCATCCAGCTAGCATTGGCGGAGGCGCGGTTTTGCAAGCCATAACAGCTCTGGGTTAACGTTAGCTAGGCAGCTACTGTAGTTTGCTAGCATATCCTCGATAATCAATAACCAAACAATATGGCAAGTGTGGAGTCGTCGACGGAATTCACTAGTTCGCTGACTGTCTCGTCTCATCTTCCGCCACCACGGACGCGGATTTTCAAGATCATCGTGATTGGGGACTCCGGTGTGGGCAAGACATGCCTAACCTACCAATTCTGTGCGGGCAAGTTTCCGGAGAAAACCGAGGCCACGATCGGGGTGGACTTTCGGGAGAAACTTATCGAGATTGACGGCGAGAAAATCAAGGTGAATAGATAGATTACATAAAACAAGTGAAATTATTGTTTGGGTTGTTCCAAAACAACACAACCTGGAAACAATTGACATATAAATGCAGTCTACCTCATCCACGTTGGAGTTGTTGTGGCATCAATTTCAAACGTCTCTTGTCTTTGATCATCTCAAGGGCAGTGGCAGAAGAGAAAACAATCTGTCTGGTGCGCTGACTGCCCTCTGCAGAATCATACATATTACAGTTCAGTTCATCCTCTGGCAAACTCACAGTGAATATAAGGTCTATCTAGGTACTGTATCTCAGTTCCTTGGAGACTGACAACATTCAATAAAGAAGCTGTTCAGAGTGTGTTCATTTGACTTTCCCCTCCAGGTTCAGCTATGGGACACGGCAGGCCAGGAGCGTTTCCGTAAGAGCATGGTGCAGCACTACTACCGCAACGTGCACGCTGTGGTGTTCGTGTACGACGTGACCAGTGCCGCCAGCTTCCGCAGCCTCCCGGCCTGGATCGAGGAGTGTAAGCAGCACGCTCTGGGCCAGGAGGTCCCGAGGATCCTGGTTGGGAACAAGTGTGACCTGCAGAACTCTGTCCAGGTGGGCACAGACTTGGCCCAGCAGTTTGCTGATGCCCACTCCATGCCCTTGTTCGAGACATCTGCCAAGAACCCCAGCAGCAATGGCCATGGTGACGGTAGCCATGGTAACAGTGATCACGTGGAGGCCATTTTCATGACGGTAGCCCACAAGCTGAAGTCCCAGAAGCCACTGATACTGAGCCAGCCGCCCGGGGGGGACACGGTGACCCTGACGAGGGGAAGGGACAAGGGCGAGGAGAAGGCGAGCTGGGCCTGCATGTGCTGAGAGAGAGCATTGGGGGGAGCAAGAGAAGAAGGTTGTGGGGAGAAATAGGAATCAGGGTAGATTCCTCTACTTCCAATATCAGGGGTAGATCTCCCCCCCCCAACAGTTAAGCACCTTTTTATTATTTAAGTGGATGTGTGGTCACCTGAGAGATGGGGTGATGTCATCATATTACAAGAGTTTAGGTGCCCTCAGTCTTTGTCAACACACATATTTCACTCACCTTCACTCACCTGTGCTCCACCTTGACTGTGTGTTACCACACACATGTTCTGTGTTAGGAGGTAGTCCTGACGGTGTTAGCACTGTCGTCATATGGTAAACATCTCAGTGACCTGGGAAAGCTAAGGATAAAAAGGAACTTGTTTGAAGTTAATCTTGTTGACGGGTTCCACTGAACTGTGTTTGAGCTAGAAAACTGTTGGCCAGATTGATGCACAACATATTCAATTTACACACACACACACACCTCAGAGTATACAGCAGGCAATATCAGTACACCTCACTCAGGCGTTTCTGTACCAAAATACCCATCCATCCATCGGGTTTATAATTGTGCCCCTACGCAAGTCCCACAATATACAAACGTTTTCTTACGCAAAGTTATGATCTTCTGTAGCATGTCTTGCATAAGTAACGTCTATAAAACAACTATTACAATATACAACAAATACCATGTATCTTAAATCTGTTCTAACTGTAACACGTTTTCTACCCTATGATGTCATCCCAAAGGCCTTCACTACTGTCACCATTGCTTTGTGCGTTTGGATCACAGCTGGTCCTGTGGTGCATCGTTTTACATGTGTTTGTGAGAAGGATGTGTGGCACAACCTCAGATCAGTTCAGTACTGTGAGTGCAGCACAGTGTGATGCTGCACGAACCACTCCGCCTGATGAGATCACTGTTGATGTGGGGCAAGACTCGTCATCATTCCCTCTTCATAATCTGCTTTGGCAAAGTAATGATGACCGCTGCTATCAATGCATGGGTATCTTTATCTTTACAACAAGCCTGTAAAATGTGTCAAAAGTAGTGGTGAGGAGATTGATTACCTGTATTGTTGCTGTTGAACCTTAGCTAACAGACCTGCTTCTTTGAACATGGGACAGTTGCAAAGAAACCCCCCACCAGTGAAATGACCCTCTAATGAAGACGGTTGGTGTTTATGTACTGTATGTCAGATAACCTGGAAGTCTTGTTGTATAATTACCGTTTTTAGCCAGCAGAGAACAGATGCCACCCCACAGTATGTCAACACAACAATTAGCTGCGCTAAAGTACTGTGGGCTTAGATAGCCTTTTCTCAGGATACAGTTCAATTAAAAGATATTCACTCTCCGATCTGTTGCCCTTAGATTGGTCTATAGAACTAGGCAAGGGGGGAAAATGGTAGGCTTTATTAATTGCCTTGCACTCTTGTTTTGCTTACATGTGCTTTAAATATTTGTGTTTTTTATGTGTTCTGTTAGTGCTCTGTGTCGTTAATTTGTCATTTCAGGTTAATCAATTTTTTTTTTTCTGTTCATTTTATTTGGGCTATTTGATACAAAGGTATGTCTGTTTGAGAAAGACACTTTATTTTAACGAGACTGATCACGTCAGGAATGAATTCCTGGGAACAAAACGAGGGAGTAAAGCCTTGCAATGGTTTATGGATTACATTAGAAATGTTATGTGTAACCTTGCAATAAAGCATCCTGAACATTTCAGCGCAATGTATCATTTCAGGTCGAGATGTTTTTTTTATCTGTGGGATGGGGGAGTTAAAGAGTTAAACTATTGTTGTGTTGATCGTTTGTGGGAGCTGTCAGGGTATTACCACTTCAGGGTTGTTGTGATGGTGGAACACCTCGTTGTCATTCTCGCCATTGGTCAACGTTAGGCATGTCTAGCCTGACACCATCACCATGGAAACACATGAGCGCACTAAGGCAGGATAAACCTGGCAAGGGTCAAACCATGCTATTAGATGATTGAACATTGTGTCACCTTTGGCAGTCAGTCAGACAATTGTAGCCTCAAGCCAATGCCACCTTGATCACTTACCAATACTGTGTTTTTCCTTTGGGAAGCAAAGAGTCACCACAAAATTAAACAAATCAAGTGTTGTACTCTACATTTGACAAATCATTTCAATTGTTTAGATGAAAGAACACTCATATTGTTCACCAAACCAGTCCACACAGGTGCTCGAGTTTCACTGAGGTTGGTGTTTTTGTGTAAAAAACACGTCAATGAACCCACACACAACGCCGCACAGGCCAACTGCAGCATGCCCAGAACAACGACCCTGCGCTGGTTTAATAACGATCTGACCCTTTTTTTTCAAATTTTCGCCTAAAATGACAACCAAATCTAACTGCCTGTAACAGAAACAGCAGCAGTTCAAACTTTAGAACCAATTTCCTACATTTGAATGTACAAATTATTTTATCAAACAAAACTATGCTACATTTTATCTATGGAACCCTCATGATGCCAAATCAGAGCAAGATTACTGTATGTGAGTACATTATTTACCTTCAGACGTGAATGTTATCAAACCCGTTGGAAAGTTTTTTGTTGTTGTGCCCTTTCCTCAAACAATAGCATGGTATTTTTTCACTGTAAAAGCTATTGTAAGTAAATTGGACACTGCAGTTAGATTAACAACAATTGAAGCCTCCTGTCCATATAAGACATGTCTATGTCCTGGGAAATGTTCTTGTTACTTACAACGTCATGCTAATCTCATTAGCACACGTTAGCTCAACTGTCCTGGTGGAGGGACATCGATCCCGTAGAGGTTTTTAACCCCTTCTCTGCCGGACACAAATAGCCATCGTTGTACTTCCTTCTCCTGTGACGTTGTCCTTCGTGTGCAAATGCTAAGAAGTGTTTTTAAATACCCTGTGACCACTCAACTATTGTCAACAAAGGTCAATTAATTACATTTATAATTTCATGTATTTGAACAATAGGGTGAATTCTTAAAAAGTGTGATGTCATAAACTAGGACAGCTTAATCCTGACGAGTTAATTTCTTACTAGACCGTTGCAGAGAAACCACATGATCAAAATCACATCACTTCATTGGTGTCACATCATTTAGTGGGCTAAAGCAAGCTTTAAACAGGAAGCTCACCCGTAAGCACATGGTCAGTGACAGCTATTTTTCTGTTTCGAAGTTAAGATTATAAAACTCATAAATAATGCACTGTTTTGCTTTACCAAACATAACTAGCTAAAGTAGAACAACATGGAGCAACTAAAGTAGGACAGCATGGAGCATTTGTGTCTTCCTAAGGCTTGTAGTTCCTGGAGGTGTTGTGTGTGTGTGTGTATATGGTGGCTCGACAAATGTATTTCAATGGATACGTCTTTTCCACTAAAACAAGGCAGGGTTGTCTGAAAAGGTGAACATGGTTTAGTCTATACTGTATTCTGCCCTTCTTAAAGAACTGGCAACAAAGAAAGTATTTTTTAAACATCACTCTTTGGGCTGGATGTGTTAATGTGTAGTTCATACATACATAATCCATGAGCAGAATTACTCTCTTACCCCAATTAGCCATGACATCTCTTGAAGCTGTGCCACGGCATTTTTCCTACATTTCCCCCCACGTGGGCCAGCCCACTAGCAATTTTAGTTCTAGCAAATGAGAGTCAGCCCCTCGCATTTGAGTGTGTGGTGGTTAATTTCTGTATTATCAAAAATGATGAGAGACAAACTTATCACACAAGTCAGAGTTATACTTAAACTAAATATTTATTCACTTATTAAAGGAGAGCAGGTCACACACACACACAAGTGAATGATGTGAGTGCTCTGCAACAACGATGGCTGGTCAACGAACCACCCGTAGATGATTCAAGGAGAGCACCGACACAAAGGATACAAAGATCTTTTATAGTCTACATGACAAACAACTGATGTGTGGAATGGGTCATAAGGTTGGGATTTGTATGAAAGAAATGAATAATTCACAGGAAACAAGATCTGCTGTAAAGACTGTTCTCATTGTGTGGAAACCAGGGTCTGGACCCCAAAACAAGGTTCCTCTCATAATTATAGAAAACAGAAAGGAAAATGCAGCACACTGCTGCTCATGGTCCCAGGTGATATTTATTTACAACGTTTCAACCCTTAGGCATCCATATCCCAGGTGGGGCTGGAAGGTCCTATATACAGGGGCAGTACTCAGTGACATCACTTCCTGAAACAGGATGTAAAAGAAAATGTATAACATAGTTTCACAATATTACCATTAAATGTATCAATATATATGATCATACACAGGCAATGTGATCAGTATTTATAGTAATATACATACACATACAATATTAAATTATGATTTAAATTTTTTAAAACAAAAACACAATTTAGACATTGAAACTATTAAAACGGTTTCAAGATGTGATGGTTATTTAAGGACAAAACCTCCCTTTCTACAGATCTCTATAGGAAAACGAGGGACAGGAACATCCTCCTTAGAGGTGACAGCTTTCATCCACGTCCACTTATTAAAAGTCTCCCTATAAGTCAATTCAGTCATATCAGAAGAATATGCAGATCTGATGCTTCTTATCAGGAACATTCTACGGGCCTCACACAAAGATTTAAAGAAAGAGGGTACAAAGACAATTGGGTAAAACATGTCAATGATCATTTTGAAGGACTAACAGTTGGATAGCCTTCAACCAAAAGTAAAAGAAAAAGCAGAACATGTCCAATAATGCTTTACGCAATACTCACCATTGGGGAAGGCATTTAGGGACATTATCAAGAAGCACTGATAAATTATTGATACAGACCCACAATTGAAACCCATTTTTAAATATCCCCCACATATGGTTTTTAAAAGACCCCCAAACGTGAGAGATCAAATCAAATTTTATTCATCACATGCGCTGAATACAACAGGTGTAGGTAGACCTTAAAATTAAATGCTTACTTAAGAGCCCCTAACCAACAATGCATTTAAAAAAAAATACGGATAAGAAATAAAAGTAACAAGTAATTAAAGAGCAGCAGTAAAATTACAATAGCGAGACTATACAGGGGGGTACCGGTACAGAGTCAATGTGCGGGGGCACCGGTTAGTTGAGATAATATGTACAAGTAGGTAGAGTTATTAAATTGACTATGCATAGATGATAACAACAGAGAGTAGCAGTGGTGTAAAAGAGGGGGGCAATGCAAATAGTCTGGGTAGCCATTTGATTGGGTGTTCAGGAGTCTTATGGCTTGGGGGTTAGTAGCTGTTTAGAAGCCTCTTGGACCTAGACTTGGCACTCTGGTACCACTTGCCGTGCGGTAGTGGAGAGAAGTCTATGACTAGGGTGGCTGGAGTCTCTGACAATTTTTAGGGCCATCCTCTGACACCGCCTGGTATAGAGGTCCTGAATGGCAGGAAGCTTGGCCCCAGTGATGTACTGGGCCGTTCGTACTACCCTCTGTAGTGCCTTGTGGTCGGAGGCTGAGCAGTTGCTATACCAGGCAGTGATGCAACCAGTACCATGCTCTCGATGGTGCAGGTGTAGAACCTTTTGAGGATCTGAGGACCCATGCCAAGTCTCCTGAGGGGGAATAGGTTTTGTCGTTCCCTCTTCACAACATTCTTGGTGTGCTTGGACCATTTAGTCTGTTGGCGATGTGGACACCAAGGAACTTGAAGCTCTCAACCTGCTCCACTGCAGCACAGTCGATGAGAATGGGGGCGTGCTTGGTCCTCCTTTTTCTGTAGTCCATAATCATCTCCTTTGTCTTGATCACGTTGAGGGAGGGAAAGGTTGTTGTCCTGTCACCACACGGCCAGGTCTCTGACCTCCCTATAGGCTGTCTCGTTGTTGGTGATCAGGCCTACCACTGTTGTGTCATCGGCAAACTTAATGATGGTGTTGGAGTCATGCCTGGCAGTGCAGTCATAAGTGAACAGGGAGTACAGGAGGGGACTGAGCACACACCCCTGAGGGGCCCCTGTGTTGAGGACCAGCGTGGCGGATGTGTGTTACCTACCACCTGGAGGCGGCCCATCAGAAAGTCCAGGATCTAGTTGCAGAGGGAGGTGTTTAGTCCCAGGGTCCTTAGCTTATTGATGAGCATTGAGGGCACTATGGTGTTGAACACTGAGCTGTAGTCAATGAATAGCATTCTCACATAGGTGTTCCTTTTGTCCAGGTGGGAAAGGGCAGTGTGGAGTGCAATAGAGACTGCATCATCTGTGGATCTGTTGGGGCGGTATGCAAATTGGAGTGGGTCTAGGGTTTCTGGATGATGGTGTTGATGTGAGCCATGACCAGCCTTTCAAAGCACGTCATGTCTACAGATGTGAGTGCTATGGGTCGGTAGTCATTTAGGCAGTTTACCTTTGTGTTCTTGGGGACAGGCACCATGGTGGTCTGCTTAAAATAGGTTGGTATTACAGACTCGGACCGGGAGAGATTGAAAATGTCAGTGAAGACACTTGCCAGTTGGTCAGCGCAAGCTCGCAGTACACGTCCTGGTAATCGGTCTGGCCCTGCAGCCTTGAATGTTGATCTGTTTAAAGGTCTTACTCACATCAGCTGAGGAGAGCGTGATCACACAGTCTTCCGGAACAGCTGGTGCTCTCATGCATGTTTCTATTTTATTTGCCTCGAAGCGAGCATAGAAGTAGTTTAGCTCGTCTGGTAGGCTCGTGTCACTGGGCAGCTCTCAGCTGTGCTTCCCTTTGTAGTCTGTAATGGTTTGCAAGCCCTGCCACATCCAACGAGCGTCAGAGCCGGTGTAGTACAATTCGATCTTAGTCTGTATTGACGTTTTGCCTGTTTGATGGTTTGTTGGAGGGCATAGCGGGATTTCTTATAAGCTTCCTGGTTAGAGTCCTGCTCCTTGAAAGTGGCAGCTTCTAGCTTTTAGCTCAGTGCGGATGTTGCATGTAATCCATGGCATCTGGTTGGGGTATGTACGTACAGTCACTGTGGGGACGACGTCATCGATGCACTTATTGATGAAGCCAGTGACTAATGTGATGTACTCCTCAATGCCATCGGAGGAATCCCGGAACATATTTACAGTCTGTGTTAGCAAAACAGTCCTGTAGCTTAGCATCTGCTTCATCTGACCACTTTTTTATTGATCTAGTCACTGGTGCTTCCTGCTTTAATTTTTTGCTTGTAAGCAGGAATCAGGAGAATATAATTATGGTCAGATTTGCCAAATGGAGGGCGAGGGAGAGCTTTGTACGCATCCCTGTGTGTGGAGTAAAGGTGGTCCAGAGTCCCCCCACCCCTCTGGTTGCACATTTAACATGCTGATAGAAATTTGGTAAAACAGATTTAAGTTTCCCTGCATTGAAGTCCCTGGCTACTACGAGTGCCGTTTTCTTGTTTGCTTGTGGCAGAATACATCTCCTTCAATGCTGTCTTAGTGCCAGCCTCTGACTGTGGTGGTATGTAAACAGCTACGAAAAATACAGATGAAAACTCTCTAGGTACTCTTCCTTATATCGTGCACCAGCTGTCATTTACAAAAATACATAGTCTGCCCTCGTCTTACCAGATGCCGCTGTTCTATCCTGCCGGTACAGAGTACAACCAGTCAGCTGGTGATCGTGTCGTCGTTCAGCCACGACTCCATGAAGCATAAGATATTACAGTTTTGAATGTCCCGTTGGTAGTTTAGTCTTCCGCGTAGGTCATCGATTTTATTCTCCAAAGATTGCACGTTTTCTAGCAGAGTGGAAGGAAGTGGGGGTTTATTCGATCGCCTATGAATTCTCAGAAGGCAGCCTGCCCTCTGGCCCCTTTTTCTGCTTCTCCTCTTCACGCAAATCACAGGGATTTGGGCCTGTTCCCGAGAAAGCAGTTTATCGCTCGCGTCGGGCTCGTCAGACTCATTAAAAGGGAAAAAAAGGATTCTGCCAGTCAGTTGTGAGTAATCGCAGTCCTGATATCCAGAAATTGTTTTTGGTCATAAGAGACGGCAGCAGCAACATTTATGTACAAAATAAGTTTTAAAAATAAGTTACAAACAACGCAAATAAACAAACAAAAAACACAATCGGTTGAGGACACATAAAACATCTGCCTTCTTCGGCGCCATTTTAATAATATTGATATTAGATTTTGTGGTAAAATCTGATTACCCACTAGAGAAAGGGGGAAACTTTTTTGGACAAGGTTCTGGAGGGTAATTACAAATGTGGCCAATGTGGTCAATGCAGCTTTATGTACGAATGCAACTTATTTACACACAGGACAAAGATTTAAGATCAAGGGTCTAATTACCTGCATGTCCACCAATGTTATTTACATGTTGAAATAGCCTTGTGGTCTGTCTTACATAGGGAAAACCCATAGAAGCCTTAAGACACAGATCAATGAAAATGCAGCAATATACGGACAGGTAAGACAACGAATCTGGTTGCTGCTCATTTTGCACAAGCTGGACATCCTATTAGTTCTCTGGGATACATTGGAATAGAAATTGTCAAGATGTCACGCAGGGGAGGGGACATTGAGAGGAAACTTCTTCTAAGGGAATCATCCTGGATCCACAGGCTGAACACTGTCTCCTCTTGGCCTTAACGAGAGGTTTGACTTGAAACAGTTTTTATGTCAAAATGTAGTTACAATATTCAATTAGGATTTTTTTTATGTGTATGTATATTACTGTAAATATTGATCACATTCCCTGTGTATGATCATATATTTTGATACACTGAATTGTAATATTGTGAAACTGTCATACATTGTTTACCTGCTTTTTCAGGAAGTGATGTCACTGAGTACTGCCCCTATATATAGGACCTTCCACCCCGACCTGGGATATGGATGCCTGATGAAGACCTAAGGGTCGAAACGTTATTATAAATAAATATAACCTAGGAGAATGAGAAACAGTGTGCAACGTTTTCTTTCTGTTTTCCATGAGTTTGTCTACAACTCCAGCACCTGTGGAAAGTACCTGGATGTGCATATGTTCTTCAGCTTTTGTCCTCTCATAATTATCCGAGCAATCTGAACCCTGGTACCTTCCAGTACACAAACACCAACTCGTGCTATGGATTGCGGTCTTTAGGTTTTATCACCAAAGGCATTGTAAATCCACTGTCAGCATTAAGCCCCAGAGGCCCAACTCAGAAGACAACGCACAGATGAGTGTTCTAAGAACCCTATTCTATTCCATAAAACAACCATTTTATGCAATAACAGTATTATAACATAATTTTGCTCTCACAAGTGACAGCTAGAAGAGACCTGTCCAGCGTTCTCCAATGAGTTTGCAGGGCGGGCCCAACCGCTCAGCGGACACAGCAGAGAGAGAGAGAGAGAGAGAGAGAGAGAGAGCAATGACATGGTGCGCATATCTGCTCATATGTGACGTAGTAGGCAATTTTCAGAACTATTGGCTAAATAGTATACAAAAGTACCAGAGAATCTGTAATGAATAGCTACATTAACTTACTCTGCTTGTCTGTGCTGAGAACCATCCATATTCTCCATTCTCCAAAATGGTTTCTTATGATGAAAAAGCATTAGGAAAATATATTAACAAATGTATGGAGAAAATGCTATGGTGGTAGCATTTCTGTTTTGTGGTATACCTCTGTGCAACTCCAAAATAAAATAGGAATATTTCAAAAAGCTTTTGACCACGCTTTTACGTGTCTTAACTGTCTACAACAAAATCCAATGTCGTTGACCAGCTGCAGCATTGTTTCAAAGGGGCTCGCAATATTGGCCACAATCAATGCCATTAATACATTAGTATCTCCTGTAGATAAAGTATGGCTCTGGATACAATAATCAGTCTTACACCACCCTCTAGCGGACACACGACGAGCATCTCACGAAGGAGGCGCTTGACACCTAAATTACCTTGAACAGCTGCTGGTAGGATTGTATATTTTTTTTCGGACGTTTTCCCATTTCAGCACCACATTGCATATTTATTTTTTGGGCTTTGAGGGTAAGTAATTTGAATATGTTCTGTCAATTTCGACTTGTGTTGTTTTAATGGTTTTGTATAAAGTGTTATGGGTAGCAAATAAGACAGGCCAGTTTGTTTCGCCAGCTGGCCTCTGTCGGCATAGCTAGCAAGATTAGCTACACAGTCTGCTAAATTTTGTGATATTTTTTTGGCCAGGACACTGGTAGAATAACAATTTATAACATTACCGGTGGCTACCCGATTCGTAAGTCAAAGTGTGAAATAATAATGTTATATTTTGGGTGGACGAGTGTTTCTAGGTTGTGATTGGGGGCAGACAATTTAGATTTTTTTAGCTAACGTTAGCTAGCTGGTTAAATTTACATAGGATGCTAAATCAACGCTCAACTAGGGTTAGAGTAATGATCTTGTCAGCCAGTGTATCTGTTTTTTTTTAAACAAGGAGAAAGTGCGATTTAAACAACAAAGCAGAACCCCGCCACTGTTTTATTAAAAAGCTGCACTGGGTCTAGAGAAATGTAACCACTCTCATATTCAGACCGAGCTATGCAAGGGATGACCATCAGATTAAGGACTGACCGTCCAATAATGAATGGGTATAGCTATATCATTAATAAAAGTCTAAATGGATGTAGCAATTCTAGATTGCTCCTTTTTAAAGTAGCTGAAATGAAATTTAAACTAATTTATTCACAATGGAAGTGTACCACTTGGCTGCGAATTGAATGGAGCAGCGGTAACAAATGTAAGTCTACCAGTAGAGACCGTTGCATTGATTGTATTGAATAATTTACAGCAAGTCAGTCAATCCTGCTTCTACACCTGCATTGCTTGCTGTTTTGGGCTGTGTTTCTGTAGAGCACTTTGAGATATCAGCTGATGTAAGAAGGGCTATATAAATACATTTGATTTGAATTCTAAAACTGTTGATCAATCCACACATGCAGGCGCCATGTCACAAACCTCTACTTTTCTGAACAAAAATATAAATGCAACAAGTATAGTGTTGGTTTCATGAGCTGAAATAAAAGATTTCAAATGTTCCAAAACAACCACAAATATGTTGTGCACAAATTTGTTTACATCCCTGTTAGTGAGCATTTCTCCTTTGCCAAGATAATCCATCCACCTGACAGGTGTGGCAAATCAAGAAGCTGATCAAACAGCATGAGCACTACACAGGTGCACCTTGTGCTGGGGATAATAAAAGGCCACTGTCCAGTTTTGTCACAACACAATGCCACAGAGGTTTTGAGGGAGTGTGCAATTCGCATTGCTGAACGTTGTGAACAGAGTGCCCCATGGTGGGGGTGGTGTTATGGTATGGGCAGGCATAAGCCACGGACAACAAACACAATTGCAATTTATGTCAATTTGAATGCACAGAGATGCGTGACGAGATCCTGAGGTCCATTGTCATGCCATCCATCCGCCGCCATCACCTCATGTTACAGTATGATAATGCATGGCCCCATGTTGCAACGATCTGTACACAATTCCTGAAAGCTGAAAATGTCAGTTATTTCATGGCCTGCATACTCAGACATGTCACCCACTGAGCATGTTCGGGATGCTCTGGATCGACGTGTACGACAGAATGTTCCAGTTCCCGCCAATATCCAGCAACTTCGCACAACCAATGAAGAGGAGTGGGATAACTTTCCACAGGCCACAATCAACAGCCTGATCAACTCTATTTGAAGGAGATATGTTGCACTGCATGAGGCAAATGGTGGTCACATCAGATACTCACTGGTTTTCTGATCCACAGATGCATATCTGTGGATATCTGTATTCCTAGTCATGTGAAATCCATAGATTAGGGCCTAATTAATTTATTTCAATTGACTGATTTCCTTATGAACTGTAAAATCTTTGAAATTGTTGCGTTTTTATATTTTTGTTCAGTGTATATATAAGAGTTGAACAGGTCAGTCAAGGGCCATTGACCCTTGCCTAAGATCCTATTCCTTCTAAATGTTTGTCCCCCTTCCAGTGTCCCTGTAAGTTGCAGCCCTGCATTCCAAAAAGGAAGACGAGTACTTCGCCATGAGCTCCGACGGGGATGGTAAGAGCCCAAGGCTTTGCTTCACATACTTTCTGGGAAATGTGCAACGTAAACAGCATTTGTTTCCCGTGGACATGTTTGTAATAGAATGCGTTGTGTGTGTTGTAGGTGACATGGAGAATCAGGCTGAGCTGGAGGAAAAGACTAGGCTTATAAACCAGGTGTTGGAGCTTCAACACACTCTAGAAGGTGAGACGGCTGGATGTTTGCAGACTCATGAAAGCAGCGGTAAATAATGTTAGTTATTGCAATTCCTTAAATCATTGTTGTTGTCAGACCTGTCGTCGCGTGTGGATGCGGTGAAGGAGGAGAACCTGAAGTTGAAGTCTGAGAACCAGGTTCTGGGTCAGTACATTGAGAACCTTATGTCTGCCTCCAGCGTGTTCCAGACCACCGACACCAAGAGCAAACGAAAATAAGGGACCAGACAAGAACCGCCACTGCCCTCCAAAACCAACCCCCCTCTACCTTCAGCCCTCCTAACCCAAATACCAGCCAATAACCCCCCTGAACTACAGCTGGTAGAGTTTATGCCTTTGTCGTCATGACATCCATAGCCCTAGACCCTCCCCTCACTTCGCCATCTTTAAGATTTCTACAGTGAAGCTCAATTGTTTACATTGGGTTACTTTTTAACTTTTCTATTTATGTTACAGTATTATTGCCATTGTCACACAGTTGTTGTATCCGACTTTGTTATTTCTGGGTGTATATGTTTCTTTTACTACACATAACCTCGCCTGAAGGACGAGACGAGGGAACGGTGTCATTTCAGATTGCCTAGTAGTCTAAATAGGCTTGCAAAATCACGGTAACATTCCCAAAAGTCTGTTTTTCTAGAAATCTCAAGACTATTCCCAGATTTCCTGCTTATCCACTTCTAATTGCAGGAATCTTCCAACCAGGATTTCTGGAAAACCCAGGGAATTTGGAGAAAGTTACTGGAATTATGCAACCCTAAGGGCTCTCTCTATTCAATCCGCATCGCGAAGTTCAGTTTAACAGCGTGATTCAAATTTAAAGGCAATGTTCCGGCTTTAGCAGAGACCTCATTCACGGTAAACGCTGCATATGTCGGCTCAATGGGAAATGACCTTTACATTTCTATCGCGGAATCTGTAACACTTCCGCTTTACAGCTTGAATAGAGCCCAAAGGTCATCATGGTTTAATATTGTTTGTCATATTATTAGACTATGCTTTTAGGTCTAGGTTTAATTGGAATGCTGACTCTCTCCACTGGCAAAGTTTTCATCAAACACACAAGATGTTAAATCAGAGTTCAGACCTTTGTTTTTCTAAAATTAATTGTTATTGTATGAACAATTTGGGGCTTGCGCATGTGCATCAGTGGTAGAGAAAGTTGCTTCGTTGCATTTGTCAGCCAGTGGAAGTCACCCTAAACCTTGGTGTGTAGCCGTTGTGTACATTTGACCATTATGTTCTTTTTAAATGCATTTGTTTTAATAAAAGTGTTTGATTTGCCTTTTGAGTGTATGTGGTGGTATTCCTCTCCTGTCTCCACATAGTCCTCTCTAAACCACATCTCCAGCTTCCACATGGGCTCTAAGGGTGCCCGGAAAGACAAATGAGGAACAGCCAGCATTGAGTTTTGCCGTTCTGCATCTCACTGAGGTCATGCTGTAAATGTATCTGTTGACATGTCGAGGCATTATACTGTATGTCCACAGCTAACGCAAGGCTCAGTGTCTCAACAGTCAGGAACATGTTCTTATAGTTAATATTATATTTCAAAATCTGTCATGTGCTGCTGGGGCCTGTGGTAGCATGATTTTCAGTTGACATACCAATCCCTAGATTGATTGTACTTAAATGTATTGACCACAACAATAACATTTATTTATAAAGCCCTTTTTACGTCAGCTGATGTCAAAGTGCCTATACAGAAACCCAGCATAAAACCCCAAACGGCCAGCAATGCAGATGTAAAAGCACGGTGGCTAGGAAAAACTCCCTAGGAAGAAACCTAGAGAGGAACCAGGCTATGAGGGGTGGCCAGTCCTATTCTGGCTGTGCCGGGTGGAGAGTATAACAGTACATGGCCAAGATGTTCAAACGCTCATAGATGACCAGCAGGGTCAAATAATAATCACAGTGGTTGTAGAGGGTGCAATAGGTCAGCACCTCAGGAGTAAATGCTAGTTGGCTTTTCATAGCCGATCATTCAGAGTTAAGAGAGATCAGGTGCGGTAGAGCGAGAGGGCCGAAACAGCAGGCCCGGAACAAGGTAACATGTCAATCCATTGAATTAGAAACTGAATTTCTCAGGGAGATTCTCAATTAGACCAAAGTCTGTCCTCTCCTCGAGTCCTCTGACCTGGAAACCGATAATTACGTAGCAGTGTCAATTTGTTAAGGTGGACGGAGGAGTTTACTTCTCCCCGATTGCCTCTGCCGGCCTAGGATACACAAATGTATTCTCCCGGCAGCAAATATTTTGTTTTAATATCCGGAGGTGAGGATTGGCGCCAAACCCCATATTCTCCATAGAAGTGATTGTTGAGTTGACCCAGCTGCAAGACTTGTGCAGTATTAGTGCCCCCTGCTGGGGAACATTAGCGGCGACTCTGCAAGTCAAAGTAAACTCGAGACCAAACTTGGGGAGAAATTGAGCTAACAATACTACTTACTCATATCTGTTAGATATTGTAAAGTCAGACAATTATAGTCTAGTTTGTAGAGTAGAGAGAACCTGTATTTTCTACCTATGAAATATGAAACCCATATAGATACTTATCACAGGAGGTTGGTGGCAACATAATTGGGGAGGATGGGCTCGAGGTAATGACTGGAGCGGAATTGGTGGAATGGTATCAAATACATCAAACATGTTTTACATGTGTTTGATGCCATTCCATTTACTCTGTTCCAGCCATTATTATGAGCCGTCCTCGCCTCCACTGCTACTTATACGTTAAAGGTTGGGAAAAAATCAAGAGAATTTGTCAAGCAGTTAAATTGCTATCCACAATCAAGAATGCCTTCATGTTCTTTCTTTATATACAGCACATAGTACCTACGTGTGGAGTGACTGATCCCCATTGAAACTAGTAGACTTGCAGTTCAGTACCAGGGAAATGCACCTATGGCAAAATACTAACTTGTGGAATGAACCTGATTGACAGCATTTTGGCCAGAGACATGAACTTGCGCAAACAATGTAACTAGCACTCGATAATACAACCATACAACCATTTGCATCAGTCCACATCTTTTTCTCACACACCACACACACACACATACACAAACAAACACGTTGCATTCATTACTGGCGGAGTGTATCAATCAAATCATCTCTCGCTGAATTGTCGTTGTTATACTCTAACATAGCCCTGTACACGTTAAATCATGTTTTCCCTCTAGAGAACGGAGACTAAAACCGCAGCTGAAAGCTGGTGTCCAGTATAAAGTCTTCCACAAACGTGGAAATGCTCAAATTGATTGACAAACTCATTTAGGAACACACAAACTGAAACTGTCTCTTCCAGATTAACATTATAGTCATGGGTTGAAAAACTATCCGAAGGGCGAAGAGAACATCCAGTGTGTGTGTACTTCCATTCAGTAGCAGGTGAGACGGTTAGAGAAACTGCATTGACTATCCATGTCCAATAGAGGTCGCTGTTGGTCCAGGTGTGGAGTGTAACAGGTAGGGAGGCAGCGCAGGCCCTCAGGTTCCTCCTGTTTCTTCCAGTCATCAAAGTTTAATAAATATCTGACAGACAGGGACAAGCATGAGCATTAACCAAACCTGTAATCCGACACAGAAACACACTCTCTCTAATGCCCCCCATAATCAGTCAAGAGTAATTAACACAATGCTTAGCATATTGCTGCTTTCTCTTTCTGTAACACACATGATTTCCAGGGCTCTATTTGTGACACTCATTTATGCAGGGGTTGATGGTCACCACACTTGTAACTGAATGTTAGGGATTGTTCTCATATCGCTTGATCGTGATTGACACCAGAGCTACCGAAGGTACCAAAACACACTGATGGTTATTGTAAATAAATTCACAGAGTTCCCTCTAAGGAGGGAACTATGTAGGAATGTGACTTAGGGCTCTGTTCAAGAGAAATTGAAAGATAATTTCCTATTGAGCTGACATATTCGCCATTTACCATGAATGCAGTCTTCCCTAACGCAGGAATGTTGCCTTTAAATTTCAATCACGCCGTTAATGCTGAACTTCTGCGATACGGACTGCAGAGAGCCCTTGTCATTCTCGTGAAACAAATCCACGTCCTCTTTCAGGACACAGCACCTACAAGCTGTTTGGACACACCTTTAAATCTAGAGAACCATTGACTGACTAATAAAACAATAAATTCCTTTCACTTCCTCATTCGCACACACAGCTCACCTCACTGAGCAGAACCCACACGTCAGAGTCGCTGTGTACCAGCAGACGTAAAGCAGAGATGGGCTGCATCTGTGCGTCTATTTGTCCCTCAGCCATCCCATCCACAAAGGAACCTACAAGCGTAAGACAAACATGCAATAATATATTAGTAACCTGAATGTGGCATTATTCTGAAAAGACCGGGCAGAATATACAGTCTATTATAACAGCAATCGACTCTATAACCAGTCATGTACAAAACATCCCACAGTGGGCTATAACCTTTTAACAATTGGAGTTTCATATGAGACTATTGTCTATGAGGAATTATGTTGGTTATGTATGAATGGATTGGACTCTGACATCAATGGAAGGCTTCTAAGGTGTGTCCCTTTCTTTGTTCTCCTCTGCTGTTTTGGTACTGTAGGTTCTCTCTCTCTCTTTCTCTCTCTCCTCCTTTCTCTCTCCCCTTCTCACTGGATTCCACTAGTTACCACAGCCACAAAATTGTCTATGTCATATTATCAAAAATGTATTTTTGGTCTTAATTTAAGGTTAAGGTTAGGCATATGGTTAGCAGTGTGGTTAAGTTTAAATCTCATTTTAAGAAGATAAATTGAAGAAATATGTTGGGTTTATGACTTTGTGGCAACTATTGACGATCCTTCTCACTTACAGCAGTGATCCGCTATGCGACTAGCACGCTAGCTTCGCCCTCATGTCGGTGTTAGCAAGCAGGTTAGGTCGTGCTTGGTATCAACAGCCAATCCAGTAGGGGCTGGAAACTATATAGTGAGCTTTGATTGGTCAACAGCAATGCAACATCGCAGAGTACGCAACAAAAGTTCCACTTTCCCCAACTTTGGTCCCGCCTTGTTCACGCTCCCTCGCCCATGTTTATGTCATCCAACGAATGGGACTCCGTTATTTCATCTCCCCCCAAAGTGCTAGATGGATTTCTGCCATTAAGGGGAACATTGACTTTACATTTCAATCCTGCTTTAAAAGCTCAATGTTATTATTCTTTTTTCTCCCTTTTTTAAATCACCAAGAGAATCCGTAATTAATCCCAGTACTACTGCTGTCGCCACCCTAGGTCTAGTATTTCCAAGACTACTTCTCGCTCTCGGCCTCCTTGTAACTCTATATCCGTCTCCCTTAGCTTTCCCTTCTTCTGGCTCTTCAACAATTGGTTCTTATATCAGGTGTGTACCAGCTAATTAATATAGAGTCGATGTCCACCCCCCCCCCCCCCCGTGTAAATGTCATTAGTATAATAAATAAAATCCCTGTCATAATCCATCTGTTTAAACGGACAATTGGTCTTCTCACAAACCTATATGACCCCAACATCAAAAGGTGAGACTCATGAACACATACAGTACCTTTGGAATGTTTTCAGACCCCTTGACTTTTTCCACATTTAGTTACATTACAGCCCTATTCTAAAATGTATTAAATAAATCAAAATAAAAATCCTTGTCAATCTACACACAATACCCCAACTTGATTGGAGTCCACCTGTGGTAAATTCAATTGTTTGGACCTGATTTGGAAAGGCACACACATGTCTATGTAAGGTCCCACAGTTGACAGTGCATGTCAGAGCAAAAACCAAGCCATGAGGTTGAAGGAATTGTGCATGTCAGGATTGTGTAGGGGAACAGATCTGGGGAACGGTACCAAAACATTTCTGCAGCATTGAAGATCTTCAAGAACACAGTGGCCTCCATCATTCTTAAATGGAAGAAGTTTGGAACCCCCAAAACTCTTCCTAGAGCTGGCCCCCCAGCCAAACTGAGCAATCGGGGGAGAAGGGCCTTGGTCAGGGAGGTGACCAAGAACCCGATGGTCACTCTGACAGAGCTCTAGAGTTCCTCTGTGGAGATGGGAGAACCACCATCTCTGCAGCACTCCACCAATCAGACCTTTATGGTAGAGTGGCCAAACGGAAGCCACTCCTCAGTAAAAGCCACATGACAGCCCGCTTGGAGTTTGCCAAAAGGCATCTAAAGGACTGAGAAACAAGATTCTCTGGTTTGATGAGGTATGGTGGTGGCAGCATCATGCTGTGGGGATGTTTTTCAGCGGCAGGGATTGGGAGACGAGTCAGGATTTAGGCAAAGATGAACGGAGGAAGGTACAGAGAGATCCTTGATGAAAACCTGCTCCAGAGCGCTCAGGACCTCATACTTGGGTGAAGGTTCACCGTCCAACAGGACAACAACCTTAAGCACACAGCCAAGACAACGCAGGAGTGGCTTTGGGACAAGTCTCTTGAATGTCCTTGCGTGGCCCAGCCAGAGCCCGGACTCGAAACCGATCAAACATCTCTGGAGAGACCTGAAAATAGCTGTACAGCAATGCTCCCCATTCAACCTGACAGACAATGAGAGGATCTGCAGAGAATAATGTGAGAAACTCTCCAAATACAGGTGTGCCAAGCTTGTAGCGTCATACCGAAGAAGACTCAAGACTGTAATTGCTGCCAAAGGTGCTTCAACAAAGTACTGAGTAAAGAATCTGAATACTTAAGTAAATGTAATATTTCAGATTCATATTTTTTATTAAATGTGCAACCATTTCTAAAAAACTGTTTTTGCTTTGTCATTATAGGGTATTGTGTGTAGCTTGATGAGGGGGGAATTTAAAAAAAATACATTTTAGAATAAGGCTGTGACGTAACAAGTCAAGGGGTCTGAATACTTACCCAATGAACTGTATATGGTCAGTGTTATACTCTATGACCCCCACAAGCTTCACAGGCTTCGTCTGGTGTCGGTACCGCCAATGTGTTAACCTCTGTCTGTAGCGTCCTAACAGTTTGGCCGACAAACTAATATAACCTCGCCATCGAAATCTGAGACTCTCACAAACGTGTACATGTCAGTTGTTTTGCTCTACGACGCCCACAAGCCTCACAACCCGGTAGCAGTTTTTAAAAAGTGAATGATATGGAAGTACTATAGCGGCCAAAAAAAGGGGTTAAATATGGGTAAATTTGGGGGGGGGGGGGTGTAATTTCATGGGCTTTGTCAGATCTCTTAGACATAGGACAGACACTTCAAAACATAATTCCTTTTTTTCATCTTTTTTTTAATGAATATGTTATTCAATGTGTTTCTATGGGCTAATACTGTAGCAGTAAGGCTAAATTCAATGTTTCATCAAATGACTATTGTAGCTGAACCATCACTCCTGTGTTCCAATGGCACATTGTGTTAGCTAATCCAAGTTTATACTTTTAAAAGGCTAATTGATCATTAGAAAACCCTTTTGTAATTATGTTAGCACAGCTGAAAATTGTTGTTCTGATAAAAGAAGCAATAAAACTGGCCTTCATTAGACTAGTTGAATATCTGGAGCATCAGCATTTCTGGGTTCCATTACAGGCCTAAAATGGCCTGAAACAAAGTACTTTCTCTTCAGTCTATTCTTGTTCTGAGAAATGAAGGCTATTCCATGCGAGAAATTGCCAAGAAACTGAAGATCTCGTACAACGCTGTGTACTACTCCCTTCACAGAACAGCGCAAACTGGCTCTAACCAGAATAGAAAGTGGAGTGGGAGGCCCCGGTGCACAACTGAGCAAGAGGACAAGTACATTAGAGTGTCTAGTTTGAGAAACAGGCGCCTTATAAGTCCTCAACTGGCAGCAAAGTTAATACCAAATCTCTGGCCAGTGTCTGTTCTTTTGCCAATCTTAATCTTTTCTTTTTATTGGCCAGTCTGAGATATGTTTTTTTCTTTGTAACTCTGCCTAGTAGGCCAGGTTACCGGAGACGCCTCTTCCTTGTTGACGTTGAGACTGGTGTTTTGCGGTCATATTAGTTTGTAGGCCAAACTGTTAGGACACGACAGACAGAAGTTGACACATTAGCGATACCGACTTCAGACGAGGCCCGTGAAGCATATGGGGAAATGTAAATATAAAACACTGAACATGTAAAAATCTGCCGTTTCCAGCTACAATAATTTACAATATTAACAATGTCTACACTGTATTTCTGATCAGTTTGATGTTATTTTAAATGGACAAAAAAAAAAGCTTTTCTTTCAAAAACAAGAACATTTCTAAGTGATCCCAAACTTTTGAACGGTAGTGTTTATATATATATATATATTTTTAGGAAGTTGTGTAAATGTCAGATGTTTCTTGATTGATGTGGTGCTATTGTATATCATACCATTTGAAACGGCTGTTTCTCAGCTTTCAAAATATGTATCATGTTTTTGACACCAGCAAATGATGCTCATTAATGCACACGAAGGTCATGGTCTCAGTAAATTCAGGAATTCCTAAACTCAACTATCGATGAGATATGAAGAGGACTGGCCACCCCACATAGCCTGGTTCCTCTCTAGGTTTCTTCCTAGGTATTGGCCTTTCTAGGGAGTTTTTCCTAGCCACCGTGCTTCTACACCTGCATTGCTTGCTGTTTGGGGTTTTAGGCTGGGTTTCTGTACAGCACTTTGAGATATCAGCTGATGTACGAAGGGCTATATAAATACATTTGATTTGATTTGATTTGATTTGATGATGCAATAATGCCAATATAGCGATTTACAGTTACAATTAGCTGGATTTCTAAAGCCTCGTGTTTCCATTCCCTTTTGAGGTGATTTATGATTCAGCAAAGCTTAGTCATTCCTTCTCTCTCTATTTGCGCTATCTCAATCACAGAAGGCATTAAGAGGGTCAAAGGTACACTTATACAGACAACCAACTGCCACCACACAGACACTACCAGGGTCGAGTCCGATAGCTATTCTAGTTATTGTATTTCTATGATTCCGAATAACCCGTCTTACCCTGGCAAGTGTTTGTGTCTATAAGGCCAGAGATGACAGAGAAACTACTAGCAATAAAAGGAGATCAGAGCTTTTTCCGATCACATCACCTGACCAGGAATAAGAATATTCAAACTCATGTACCAATCACTATGAAGCCTCCGTAAGATCCTTCGTATTGAGGAGACTGGCCACCCACCAGTCTGTCACTCACCGAGCTCTGGAGAGGAAAAACACATGTTAAACTGGGTTAAAATTGATGTTTTCA
This sequence comes from Oncorhynchus kisutch, assembly GCF_002021735.2. Taxonomy (NCBI): domain Eukaryota; kingdom Metazoa; phylum Chordata; class Actinopteri; order Salmoniformes; family Salmonidae; genus Oncorhynchus; species Oncorhynchus kisutch. The sequence continues at coordinate 31,737,699 of NC_034188.2, read as the reverse complement.
CTATCTCAGGTCGCATTCAGCAGAGCTGTGTAACGCAACATCTATGTCCATAGTCATTGCACTATGACGATGGTTCTGCTCCACAGTACTATACAAATAGAGTTATATTTGAATAGTTCTACGAAACACAGCCATAAGGTAACAGAAGTTCTATGGAGTACAGTCATTCAAATGAGTATAATTTTAAATAGCCACACAAACACGATATGATCAGAAGTCTATGGAACACTTCCACTATAACACTAGAACTAGAATGGGAATGTTTAACATACATAAAGTTCATAGTCATTTAAGAGTAATTAACACATAGCTTAGTATATTTATATGTTTTCCCATCTGTAATACACTCGATTTCCAGTGTTCTATTGTGTGAGACTCACAAGTCACCAGACTAGTTACTGAATGTCAGGGATTGTGCTCATATCTTTTGATAGTGATTGACGTCAGAGCTACTGAAGGTACCAGGACACACTGATGATTATATTGATGACATTATGAACAATGTGTGATTCTTTCATTTTTTACTTTGTATAAGACTGTAGTGGAGTATGGACAGGAGTGAAAGTTTCATATTTTGTGTTGATTTATCTCAAACACACACACACACACACACACACACACACACACACACACACACACACACACACACACACACACACACACACACACACACACACACACACACACACACACACACACACACACACACACACACACACACACACACACACACACACACAGATAGGCCATCAGCGTGTTAGCAGATAGCATGTGGTGGTTGGTGTTTCCTGTCATCTTGTTACATAGTCCCCAGGATCTGACACCTGAGAGTCACATCAGTCTCTTAGACCAGCTCCATGACACTGCAGTCACCAGAGATCTCTCTCTCTCTCTCTCTCTCTCTCTCTCTCTCACTCTCTCTCTCTCTCTCTCTCTCTCTCTCACTCTGCAGTTAGTATGACCTCCATGGCACTCACATCACTAGGGAGCACCTCCACGGTGGTGTTATAAAACTTGTCTCCGTTGATCTCAATGTTTCCGCTGCGAAACAGGTACCTGGAGAGACAAGATTGGATCATCGGAGTCATTACCTACTGTAGAATTGCAACAGTTGGGCTGACTGGTCAAAATAGAATACACCTCTGTCATATATCCCTCTCATACCATAAATGACCACGATCAACAAGTGTCAACTAACTCAATACCTACAATGTATTTGCTCATAACTCGTAATTTCCTTTAACTCCATTCTAGTTGCTTTGAGACATTCCCTGTGTGTATAATCACAGTGTGGTATTAAATCAAATAACATGTTGCGGATGTAGCATTGTCCATTGTGAGAGAGGGTGTGACAAGTGGAAGGCAAAGTCCTGTTCCACAACCTTTATACAGGCAAGCAGACAGAGGGAATGGGAGTCAGCGTCGGGAAGGCCAGTTTTTTAAATGTGACCTGTGGTTGAAGTTCAAATAAAAGTGTGTGTGTGTGTGTGTGAGATGAAACAGCTAGCTCACTAGTCTTTACTTGATTTGAATGTGTTCTGCTGCAGACAAACAACCGGACTACACGTGCCCCTATCCTGTCGCTGAGCGTGACACGACACACGCTAGCAACTCCAAAGTCATTTATCATATTCATTTCCAACGCAGTTCGTTACATTTAAAGCTACAATAGAGAAACAAGTCTGAAAATAAAAAGTTATTAAAGAAAGAAAATACCACCAATCTTTAAGGGTTCTTTTTTCACAAGAGGACAAAGGGCTACCGATACATGTTCACGTGCCTGGTGTTCACGTTCACGTGCCTGGTGTTCACGTTCACGTGCCTGGTGTAGGCTACTGTGGGAGTGTGTGTGTGTCCACTGACCCGGTGACAATGAGTGGCTGCGGGAAGCTGAGCAGGATGAAGTCTTCAGCGGTAGGGGTCAGGCCCCAGAAGAAGTCCTGGCCCTCGTAGGCCCTCTCCAGGGTGTGCTGCTGGTAGTGCTTCAGACTACTGCTCAGCTCTGCAGGGGGGTTACTGTGGGCAGCAAACAGTGGTGCCTTCCCAAAGTCCTTATCCTGCTCAAACACAATGGAGAGAGAGAGACATTTGAATTATAACTGCCACTAACTGAGATTATCTTGCACAAACACACCAGAGAAAGATAATCTTACTTTCAGTTTCTGTACTTTCCCAGGCAGAGAGGAGTGAAGGCCTACATGTTGAAACAGAGAGGGTTTATATCTCAGCTTGAGCAGGCCCTTCTGCAGGTTGCAGTCTTTCTGGACGGGACAAAACAAGATGAAAAGCCCATCACCTCTCCATCCAATAAAGGAATTGTTCACTCACAAGGTTTGTGAGATGCGTGGACTCTACATTAGATCATCGTTTGCATTTCATTCTCTTGAACAGAATACTTTATTTTGCTGAGCACAACTCACCGCATCTTTTTCTGGGTTGCAAGCCTTCACCCACAGAATGTGGTCCAACAGCCAATCAATGGGCTTGTCTTTGTGGAACATCAGAAAGAACTCTGCTATCATTGGTAGATCACGGGCTCGGAACATCTTGCCTGATGCAGACACAAACACACACACAAACCCATAAATTAAAATAAAATGACTTTATGACAAGGAAGAAGAGTCATGAGTGTATTGTACCTACCAGTGGAGGCTGGTGAGGGGAGGACGGCTCATAATAATGGCTGGAATGGAGTAAATGGAATGGTATCAAACACTTGGTTTACATTCACTCCATTCCAGCCATTATTATGAGCCGTCCTCCCCTCACCAGCCTCCACTGGTACATTTCCACATCTGTGAGTGTAAATAACCTCATTAACTAAAGGTAATAAATAAACTGCATGTGTTCACCTGCTTTCGTTTCCACCGTTGTCGTACAGTAGAAACAAGTGTTAATCTAAAAACGATCAACTACGACCTCCTTTTCCAGACACACACACACACACGAGCACAGACTCACCGATGAAGCCGAGCTGAGAGAACTCCAGCAACATCCAGTCATCCGAGGCCAGTGATCTGACGTATGTTTTCATGGCCTGAGAGTAGCCAGGCTTAGCCACAATGTCATCTTCCAACTGAGAACACATATTTTTTCCAATGAGGATGTGTTCATAAAAATATGATTTCAATTCACTTTCTAAATTCACATTTAAATGGAACAACTCACATGCAGTTACACAGACAGACTGACTGACCAATCAGAGAAGTTGAACTCTGACCCCCCCCCCCACCTGTACATAGTAGGTTCCCTTCTCATGTGCGTAGAGCATCAGGAAGCTGTAGTCCAAGTTCTGCTTGGTGCGCCATCTGAAAACAACCACAATACAAACCACTTACTGTGGGTATAGATGATGTGTTAGACTTTTTTATTTTCATGATTTTAAGACCACACATCTGTATGTGTTGGGTTGTGTTAGGTTGGGTTGTGTTTGGTTGTGCATGCGTCCGTTTCTCACTTGACTCTATCCTTGGAGTCTCCAAAGGTTTCCCTGAGTCTGCGGAAGTTGGGGTAGAAGTACTGAGAAGGGGACACTACCTCCAACAGGCCTGAGTGCACATCCTTAGGAAAACTACAGCCACACACAACAGGCAAACACACAGGTAAACTACAAAACACATTGAAGAAAGACTAACAAAAAAAACAAACAACCAAAACAGTCCAACTAAAATCCCAAACAACCAAAATGTCTCACTTATGCTTTATGAGTTCTGCTACGGTGTTGACGTATCCTTCATCCGTCTGAAATAAAGAGACAGAGAGAAGGGGAAATGAATGAGAAGGGGGAATCCAGTGAAAGTTTAAACATGAGGTCATATTACTAAGAGTGGTGTGTTCGTGTGCAATAGAACCAGTGTAGATGAAACATGAGAGGTACAATACACTGAAAGGTGTCTTGTGTCTTGACTCCTGTGTGTGCTCATATCCTCAGACACACAAACACTACACAACCACTACACAACCACTACGCAAAGTTACCATCAATTGGGCAAACCTTTGAGTTGGAATGCAAACATGCAAAGCAGTTGCAGGGTAGTTGTGATGCGAGTGATCGCAGTTGAACATTAGGAGCTGAAACGGCCTTAGGTCTTGAAATCAAGAACAGGAAATTCCCGTTACGTGCCCGTCAGTTTCTGTAGTTCAAGTCTAGTGTTAAAGCATACACACCTCAGGTCCTGAAAGGCATGGTCACACATTCAAAAGGTTTAGCAGGTCTTTTGTTAGAAACAAATCACTTGGTCCCTAGCTGTGTGTTGCCACTTCATGTTGTCTGTTGTCTGTAGCTTGTGAGGTGTGGAAACACTTTGTTGCTTTTATGAATTTTGTCTTGCTTCTTTTTGTTTTATGCTGCTCTGTCTGTATGCTACGTCTTGCTTGTCCTATGTTGCTCTGTCTGTATGCTATGTCTTGCTTGTTCTATGTTGCTATTGTCTATATTGTAATTGTTTTTAATAACCTGCCCAGGGACTGCGGTTGAAAATTAGCCGGTTGGCTAAAACCGGCACTTTTACTGAAATGTTGATTAATGTGCACTGTCCCTGTAAAAATAAAAATAAACTCAAACTCAAACTCAAACTTTCTTTTTCTCATTCTAATCCCTCAATTTTCTGCTTTAAAATACTAATAATATGTCGGTTAGAGCCTAAGGAGAGACCTGGCCAAAGTCTGGGTCCCCAACCTACATTTATTTAATTTTTATTCAGCTAGGCAAGTCAGTTAAGAAAAAATATTATTTACAATGACGGCCTACATCGGCCAAACCCTAACCCAATTGTGCGCCGCCCTATGGGACTCCCAATCACAGCCAGTTGTGATACAGCCTGGAATCGAACCAGGGTCTGTAGTGACGCCTCTAGCGAGGAGATGCAGTGCCTTAGACCGCTGCACCACTCGGGAGCACACATTACCCCATCTACAAAGTCCCTTCCTCTTATGCTTAACATCTAGAAAGACACTTCTAAATTACCTGATGGGGCCCCAATTGTTATTGACTTTAAGTGAGGTTTGATTGGCAAAGACTGTCACGTGTGTCCATGTGCCTCTATCAGGGTACGTGAGCAAGTTACCTCGGCAACAAAGACGATGATGACGGTGTCTTCTCGTTCAGAAGGTGAAAGGTCGTAGAGGAGGGAGTTCAGGGTGCTAACCAAGTAGCTCTGCTTCTGACGCTTCACCGTAGGGATCCCCAATACCAGGGATACTGACGCATACACACACAGGGAGGGAAGGAAGGAAAGAACACAGTAAATAGCCTTATCTGCTGCAGATTTCAAATTTCCAGAGCTATTGATAACACAGGTGACGTTCTGGTGAAGAAGGAGTAAAGTCCACACAGAGCAGGGAGGGTGAGGTGGGTGGATAGAGGTTACAGGGTGAAATCCACACCAGGTTGTGTAGTCTCTCACTTTAACACAAGCCCTCCTGTTTGTCAAAGAGAACATGTTTACGCAGACACATTTTTACATGTAATACATTTCTACACACACACACACACACGCACACACGCACTCACGCACGCACACACACACACACCAGGGATTAAGACAGAAGGAAGAGTCTTTCACCTCCAGTCCGGCCCTGTCCCAGGACGACGTTAGGATTCAGGCTGTCTGCGTGGTCCCGTAGGTGGGGCAGGTAGAGGTAGGCATTGGGCAGTCTGGAGGAAAGCAGACCGAGTCTTCTCTTTATCAGTCCTTCTACACTCCACACCACCAGAAACCAAACCAAACACACAACGAACGGTCAGACATAAAAAACACCTAATCCTTTTTTATTACAGCAGCAAATGACCTGTGAGAGGTCATTGGATTAGCATTGTTGGCAATGTTTAAAAGGCTTATCTTGGATTCACAAAAGTAAACAAACTTGGGAGGAGAGATGCAAATAAGGAAAGAGAAAGAAAGAATGAAAGAATGAAAGAAAGAAAGAAAGAAAGAAAGAAAGAAAGAAAGAAAGAAAGAAAGAAAGAAAGAAAGAAAGAAAGAAAGAAAGAAAGAGAAAGAAAGAAAGGAGAAAAAGGAGAGAAAGAAAGAGATAGGGAAAACACTGCCATGGACCAAAAACATGTGGATTCAGGAGGGGTAGTTTGATTTCTGCCCCTCTGTGACCAGCACTGAACATGAATTGAAAGTAAAGGATCGTCCTCAAACTGGATCCACAAAGTACAACGAGCCTTTACATAGATGACAACATGGCTGTCCTGTCACCTATGATCTAAATGTATACTGATGATAACTTGGATCTGTCACCTCACCTGTGACATTAGTGGAGGAGTTGTTGTTCGCTATGGTGAGGTTCCTCAGGCTGGTCAGCAGACTGCTGAGCTCCCTGTACACCAGCTCCCCCCTGGACTCTGCAGCCAGCAGACGTTCATACAGCTGGATCATCTTAGGGTCGTAGGGGGGTTCACCCTTGTCTACCCACACACACACAAACACGCACCCACATATGCATGACAGAAAGAGTCGGGAGGAGAGATAGAAACGTTAAGAGAGTGGATAACAGTTACAAGTCTATGTTTAATGCATGGATTTGAAAAAACTTCAGTGACATCACATTTTTCTGAAGTATTGAGTAGTTGGGTGCAGGATAACAAAAGGTATAGCTCAGCAAACTGCATGTACAATAGAATAACCACACACACAAACACACACACGCTTACTCCTCCCCCCCAAATTAATTAAGATAATCCTCCCATAGCCCCATTCCACTGCCGGAATTTCCATGACAACCCCATTCATACAACATAGTTCCTCAAAGGACACTCCTGGTGTTTTAGTTGCCGGGTTAAAGCAGGAAAGGGGCAAGTGGAATGGTGTGTACATTTTCCAGAAAACAAGGAATTCACCCTTTAGCAGTCTTTCTTTAAGTCAATGAAGTATTACATCATTTAAAACGGGTACCATGGTATAAATTCACCATTACTTTTACTGTGTGTGCATGTGTGTGTGTGAGAGAGAGAGAGGGGAGAGAGAGAGCGCGAGAAGAGAGAGAGGAGCTAGAATCAAATTGATGTTTGTCGCACCTGGTGTACATTTCTGATTGTAAGAACAGATTGAGTGATCTGGTGTTGCAGAATCATGGAAATAGGCCTAACTCCAGATTGGAACCATTGGAAGGTATATACAGTTGAAGTCAGAAGTTTACATACATTTAGGTTGGAGTCATTAAAACTTGTTTTTCAACCACTCCACAAATTTCTTGTTAACAAACTATAGTTTTGGCAAGTCAGTTAGGACATCTACTTTGTGCATGACACAAGTCATTTTTCCAACAATTGTTTACAGACAGATTATTTCACTTATAATTCACTGTATCACAATTCCAGTGGGTCAGAGGTTTACATACACTAAGTTGACTGTGCCTTTAAACAGCTTGGAAAACTCCAGAAAATTATGTCATGGCTTTAGAAGCTTCTGATAGGCTAATTGACATTATTTGAGTCAATTGGAGATGTACCTATGGATGTATTTCAAGGCCTACCTTCAAACTCAGTGCCTCTTTGATTGACATCATGGGAAAATCAAAAGAAATCAGCGAAGACCACTGAAAAAAGATTGTAAACCTCGACAAGTCTGGTTCATTCTTGGGAGCAATTTCCAAACGCCTGAAAGTATCACATTCATCTGTACAAACAATAGTACGCAAGTATAAACACCATGGGACCACGCAACCGTCATACCGCTCAGGAAGGAGATGCGTTCTGTCTCCTAGAGATGAATGTACTTTGGTGAGAAAAGTGCAAATCAATCCCAGAACAACAGCAAAGGACCCTGTGAAGGTGGGGACAAAGATCGTATTTTTTGGAGAAATCTCCTCTGGTCTGATGAAACAAAAATAGAACCGTTTGCCCATATTGACCATCGTTATGTTTGGAGGATAAAGGGGGAGGCTTGCAATCCGAAGAACACCACCCCAACCGTGAAGCATGGGGTGGCAGCATCATGTTGTAGGGTTGCTTTGCTGCAGGAGGGACTGGTGCACTTCACAAAATAGATGGCATCATGAGGAAACAAAATTATGTGGAAATATTGAAGCAACATCTCAAGACATCAGTAAGGAAGTTAAAACTTGGTCGCAAATGGGTCTTCCAAATGGACAATGACCCCAAGCATACTTCCAAAGTTGTGGCAAAATGGCTTAAGGACAACAAAGTCAAGGTATTGGCTACCCAAAACATTTGACCCAAGTTAAACAATTTAAAGGCAATGCTACCAAATACTAATTGAGTGTATGTAATCTTCTGCCCCACTGGGAATGTGATGAAAGAAATAAAAGCTGAAGTAAAACATTCTCTCTGCTATTATTCTGACATTTCACATTCTTAAAAGTAAGTGGTGATCCAAACGGACCTAAAACAGAGAATCTTTACCAGGATTAAATGTCAGGAATTGGAAAAACTGAGTTTAAATGTATTTGGCTAAATCAATATATCAAATATACTGAACAAAAATATAAACGCAACATGTAAAGTATTGGTCCCATGTTTCATGAGCTGATATAAAAGATCCCAGAAATGTTCCATATGCACAAAAAGCTTATTTGTCTCAAATGCTGTGCACAAATTTGTTTACATTCCTGTTAGTGAGCATTTCTCCTTTGCCAAGATAATCCATCCACCTGACAGGTATGGCATATCAAGAAGCTGATTAAACAGTATGATCATTACACAGGTGCACCCTGTGCTGGGGACAATAAAAGACCACTCTAAAATATGCAGGGTTGTCACACAACACAATGCCACATATGCGACCAATTTTGAGGGAGCATGCAATTGGCATGCTGACTGCAGGAATGTCCACCTGAGATGTTGCCAGAGAATTTCATGTTAATTTCTCGACCATGTTGTTTTAGAGAATTTGGCAGTACATCCAATCGGCCTCACAACCGAAGACCATGTGTAACCACGCCAGCCCAGGACCTCTACATCTGTCTTCTTCACCTGTGGGATTATCTGAGCACAGCCACCCTGACAGCTGATGAAGCAGGAGTATTTCTGTCTGTAATAAAGCCCTTTTGGGGGGGGCGGACATATTCTTATTGGCTGGGCCTGGCTCCTCAGTGGGTGGGCCCACCCATGGCTGCGCCCCTGCCCAGTCATGTTATGCCCAGTCAAGTTAAATCCATAGATTAGAGCCTAATGAATTGATTTAAATTGACTGATTTCCTTATATGAACTGTAACTCAGTAAAATCGTTGAAACTGTTGCATGTTTCATTTATATTTTTGTTCAGTGTATTTATCTTTAAATATTACCATTCGAAAACAATAGAAAACTGATACAACAGTTCTGCACAAGCGTTTCACATTTTGAAAGTTTGTAACCTAATTGACAGTTTGTAGCCTAATAACTAGTGTTACACGTGCGACATTTTACCATTTCCATTATAAGCGGTGAACCAGGTTAGAGAGAGAAAAACAGAAGCCAGAAGACATCCAAGTTTGACATGAGTGAGCCTCATCTCATCTCTCAAACTGTCAATAGAAATATTCCGTCTGATTTTGGTCTAAAACGAATACAGCGCTGCCGTTGAGTTCAAATGATAATCCACGCAGGTTACTCTCGCTCCTGTCATGACATTGCAAACTATGCAGCCCCAGGTTAGTCGTCAGAAAGTCCGTGCCTAGACAGTGTGCCCTGATGAAAGCCGGAAAGTCACTCCCTTATCTCTACATATAGTTTGACATAAAACGACAACCCCTGGCTAGCCAACTAACTCAGGACGTGTGACATTTTCCTGGAAAAGTGATGACACTTGAGCTGTACAGTCTTTCAGTTGTGTTCTCAACCCCATCTGCTGGGCATATTTGGATTTTTATTCCAGCGTGGTTCGTTTTTCTATCAAGTCCAATCGAGAAAAACCAACAACTTGAAATGCCAATAGATGGATTGGTTGTTTAGCAACAAAATTAACGCGTGCGCAACTATTTAGGCTGACACGTGCACAACTGGTTTAGGCTGTTGACAATATGTAAACTATATTTTGTCTCCAAATGTTTATTGATCAAGGCCCTTCTCTCCCGATTGCTCAGTTTGGCCTGCCAGCCAGCTCTAAGAATTGTCAGGGTGGTTCCAAACTTGATGGAGGCCACTGTGTTCTTGGGGATCTTCAATGCTGCATATATTTTTGGTACCCTTCCCCAGATCTGTGCCCCGACACAACCCTGTCTCTAAGGACAATTCCTTTGACCTCATAGCTTGGCTTTTGTTCTGACATGCACTGTCAACTGTGGGACCTTATGTGTGTCAGAGTATGTGAGTGGAGTTGAGCAGTTGGAAATCAGACCATCGCTCTGGCGCTCCACTTCCTTTCCAGAGCTCCACTTCCTGACCAACAGCTCGCTAAAAACCGCTGTTCGCTCAAAGGAAAAAACAATTCTGCTCCAAATTCGCTTTATTCATTAAAATCACAATTTAACCAAAGCTCATCTATTTTTGTGACTCCCTGGACCTACCATTTTGAAGTATTGAAACCAAACCATATGATTTTAATTACAATTATTTTAATAAACAACAGGAAAAGATGACTGTAAGAAGCGTTCATCATTTCAAATAGGCTACATGTTGTATTAAACAGCATGTAAACACTCTAAATTGGCCAGGAGCCAGACAGGTACCATAAGAAGGAACGAAAATTAAATATTTAGGCTATATTATGTATATTATTTCAAGGCTATATCCAGTGGTGTAAAGTGCTTAAGTAAAAATACTTGAAAGTACTACTTAAGTCGTTTTTAGGGTATCTGAACTTCACTATTACAACTTTTTTTTTTCACTATTACAACTTTTACTTTTACTTCACTACATTCCTAAAGAAAATTATGTACTTTTTACTCCATACATTTTTCCTGACACCCAAAAGTACTCGTTACAGTGTGAATGTTTAGCATGACATGAAAATTCTCTAGTTCTGTCACGAACCCCGCTTCCTGAGTCTGTGTTTGCCTGTGTTTCTGTCCTGGAGTGTGTTTCCGGTGTCCTGGAACGCACCCTGTCTGGTTGCCGGGCAGATTAGCTTGTTGGGAGATCGATGTTCACCCGCACCTGTATCCCATCAGTAATCTGCACACCTGTCCTGATCATCACCTCTCCCCTTCAAAAGCTCTGACCTGACATCCATTCCCTGCCGGATCGTTAGCCATGAACAGTATGTTGTGCCATAGTATCAGCCTCAAGTTGGATAGAATTTGTTTTGTTGTTTTGTACGTCTTGCTTGCCTTCAACTTACCTCCGTTTGTTCTGTCTTCAGTTACTCACCCGGATCATTTACCCCATTCCCGCCTGGTCATCGGAGGATTCCGCTTCCCCATTGGATCCACCTATTTACTCCCATCAACTCACCACCGCTGCCCGCTACGCCACCTGGATGTATCTACCCACTCACATTCACTTGTAAATAAATACTCACCTTCTTCCTACTCTCCTTGTCCTGGTCTGCTTCTGGGTTCGATTTTGAAGAAACGTGACAAGTTCACACAGTTATCAAGAGATCCCTGGTCACCCTTACTGCCTCTGATCTGGCGGACTCACTAAACACATGCATCGTTTGTAAATTATGTGTGTTGTATTGGAGCGTGCACCTGGCTATCCGTAAATAAATAAAAAGTAAATGATGCTGTCTGCTTTGCTTAATATAAGGAATTTTTAAACTAGTTATACTTTTACTTTTGATTAAGTATATTTTGGCAATTACATTTACTTTTGATACTTAAGTATATTTAAAAACAAACACCTTTACTTGATATTTTTATATTAAGTGTAACAATTGGGTAATTGTTTCCACTACTGGCTACAGCCTACAAAGCAATACATTGTGAAGCATTTGCAAGTACAAGGCTGGCAGGGACACTAGGCTGGCAGGGACATTATGCGCTCAGCATTTAGAAAATATTTAGTTGTATTAAATCATTATAGTCTATAAATTGCACATATAGACTGTGACTTAATTAGAATTAAATACAAATTAAACTAAAAATGCCTTATTAGGCTCCCTCTACAGTGCCTGGAGAGCAGTGCAGCAACGGAGAATACCCTCTCAGCGCTTGCAGAGCCACTGGCGAAACACTCTTACATGCTGACCAGACCAGACCAGACACGACGCGTGCGCGAGCGTCGCAAAATAAATGTAGAAATCTATGTTATTCAATTATTGCACCCACACTGCTCGTGCGCGCCAACGAGCGTCTGCGACGCCAAGGGCTAAAATTGAACTCATTCCTATTTCTGACGCAGATCGCGCTGAAAGTCCTACCTCTCCCATCTCCTCAAAATAATAACTCAATGTTTATATCCCAGGACAAATTAGCTAGCAACAGCAAGTCGTGATCGCGTTTGGTGTGCGTGGGGGGGGGGCAAAATAAATGTATGCACGATCAGCCGGTTTGTGTTCCGTGCCACTCTTGCCAACCTGGGCAGGATTGTGTAGTTGTTTTTTAAATATATTTCTGTAGGTAGGAAAATTAACCCTATCAAAACGGAAAGCTCCTTGAAAGAGATAATATGCCAGTGTAACAGGGTTATATTGGTGATTCCCCTTGTGCTGTTTCTATCAGAGCTACATTTTTCTAAATATTACATTGTAATTGTTATATTATTTTGTTAACTACATTTCCCAGTGAACAAGCACCAAACCAGCATGCGTTGAATGGTGAGCTGTGCATTGCATGATGTGCAATTTTGTACTGTTTCTATCAGAATAAAGCTCCATGACTGGTGCCACAAGTTGGAGCTCGTGTCGATGATTGATTGTACACAACACAAGAAGAGTACTGTTACACCAGGCCTATTGGGCGAAAGTCAATGGTGGCCTATTGTATAGATAATATAACGAAAATTAACAAAAGTTTTTAAGAGCTCTGATTTTTAGTTTATAAATACTTTGCTACAATGACAGACTTAGCTACCCATATTGTTCCTTTCTGTTAGCATGTGCACTTAGTAAGTACACCATCATGCTTTCGCGATACCTGTCTTTTCAGATTCCACAATGAATATGTAGTTGTGGACACTACATGACCGCAGTCCCTCTCTTGCTCCTTGGTCCTCCTCATCTTTGTAAGTCACCTTGATTTTTCACCGGTGTGTTTTATCATTTCTTTATGAAAATATTTAGCATACTAGATGACAGTAGCTAACGCAAGGGGCTATAGCAGCACACAAGTAGACTATAAATTCATTCTGGGGCGGGCATGCCGTGAGCTCATGAAGTGAGCGCTAATGGAGCGAAATTGGAGCTGGCGAGAAGGCCAGCTCACTCCACGCTCCAGTCAAATTGGACAAGCTCCTCTGCTGCAGCTCCGCTCTGCTCACCTACTCTGTGTTTTGAAACCCACCTGATGGGTATTTTTGGAACAGCTGTTTTTTATTCCAGTGTGGTTACTTTTTCTACACAATTGATTTGATATAACGAGGTACTACAGACAACATAGACATGTCAATAGGTTATGAATGAAAGATGGTGAGAAACACAGGCTTCATACAAACAGGCTGATTTTCTGCTAGATCTTGTGTCAAATGAGTGACAGGCAGTTATACTAATGTTTGAGTCTGAGTGAGTGAGACACAACCCATAACAGTGCAGATTTCACCATTAATAGTAAAAAATTAAATGAAAACTAGCAAAATATTTCAGTCAGTTTTATGTCTCTCCTAACAATATCTCCTGTGAACATGATTATAGCTCCAGTTTTCCATATTCCAGCTCTTAGTTTTATTTGGTCTCATTCTTCTTTGTCTCGGGGCAAAACTCTGCAGAGAGAAGACGATGAAGGAAAGAAAGATTTAGATTTGGATCACAATGTCAATGTTGCGATGTTATTTCATCTGTAGACATTGTACCTGCAACGCCATCATAGATGAACTGTGCAGGTTGAGGGAACTTGAGGCACTCGGCTTGTTTTCTGATTGGCTCTAGCTCTGATTCATGCAGTTTGCCAGTCTTTCCTGGAAAAGGGAAAATAAAATGGCTTTTTAAACACAGCAATCAGGTAAATTCTGACAAAGATAGACACCTACAAACACCCCACTCCCACTTTACCTACACAACCACCTACTCAAAAGCACACACACACACCTACCAAAGATATAGAAAGATCGGACCATTCGGATGGGCACTCCTGCTACGGTAATGGTGTTACTGAAGTGCATGACGAGACAGTCAGGGCAGGCTTGCAGGAAGTGAGCCTTGGAAATTCCATTATCCTCTATATGTAAAAAAACAACAAAACACAGTAACTCTCAGCATCATTTCTATTTTAAATCTGCCATTAGTTTAGGATGAATTGAAGCAGCCTGTTAACCACTTCTGGTCTGGGATAGCTACATATTTAGCTACAGTATAGTATTTCAGCTCTCACACACCACTAACACTTGAAAGGGAAAGGTACGGATCTGACTTACTTAACTGCTGTATGGTGTTCTCTACAATGGACATATTCATTATGGAGTAATTAACACAGGTGTCATCACTGAAAGATAAGAGGATATGTCCTATTAGATTCAGAGATTGCCTCATGTCTCATAACTGTCAGTGGTCCAGATGTGTTCATCAAACCTATGACAAAGCAGTAGAGTAAGGAGCCACTCACATCATGTTTCCCTGTTTGAAAAGCACACTCTTGTCGCTTGATGTTGCTCGTAGTTCCACCTTGGAGCTTTTTCCCATTTTCAGTTTTTCGGCATAACCTTCATCATCTGAAAACGCCTCGATGAGAATCCATTCACCAAAGACCTGTAGGGAAACATACATTACACTGGCATTCACTTTTTCAGTTGAGAACTTGCTACATAGACATTACATATTATAAGCCTGATATAAACACATAACGTCTCATAGATTTTTATAATAACTAATACAGCATCATAACTGCCAGCTTTAAGTAAAGTGTTACCAAAGACTATATACAATATGCAAGATCAAGGTGAAGGCAAGAGTCATGGGTAGTCTAGTGGTGATGCTACAGCCTCTGGGATCCATGTCTTCAGTGTCAGCATAGATATGAATCTCTCCTACTGCCCTTTGACACAACCTCTCTTTCCCCTTCCATCCTTTCTCAGTATGCATTCAATCAAATCAGAAAATATCAATTCCCACTCCTTAAAAAAAAGTATAGGTCTGACACCCACCGTGTTGAGCTTGTCGGCAGGGAGTGGTTTGACCATTTTACCACAGTCTTCCTCAGTCGGTGGCTCAGTCGTCGGTGCCGCGGTCACCCTGCTCACTGCCAGCAGAGCCAGGAGAGCCACACCGTAGTAGTACACAACACACATGGTGGAAACTGGAACCTTATCGTAGCCACAGAACCACCCTCTAATATAGCTACAGCCTGTGGTTTGACTTTGTCCTGAGTGTGTTCCAGGGTGATCCGGGTTGCGTACGAAATGGCACTATTCCCTATATAGAGCACTACCTTTGACCAGGGTAGTGCCTTTAAAGGGGAATAACGGCACATTTCTAAACTGTGTCTATGTTCCTAAACCCCTCTGACTTGGACTGTCTGTCAAAGTGCGCACCTCTCACGCAGGGAGAGCGAGCTACAGTATGTCACAGGGTTACGAGGTCCCCCACATAGAACTTTGTTGAATAATGCAAATGTACGAAATATAGAAACATTCTGACACAGCAAATACACCCCATTGTGAGATATAGCTAATACATTTTGTGATATATTTGGTCGCGGTTTCACAGTTTTACCTTTTCTGAGATCTCTGCTTATAGAGGAGACAGCAGCCAGCTCATGCAACAACACACACGAGGAGGCTCCTCATAAACACAACACACCGGAAGGTTTCAAACTTGTCTACCACAGACTTGAGCGCATCCCCCAACACAACACACAACTTTTACTATTGTCACAGACGCATCATCAGACCTCGGCAGTAGCCTATTTCATTTCTCTCTTTCCATGCTCTGGAAACCAAGCAGATCACGCTGTGCTCTAATGATGGCATCGTAGCCACACTAATACACTAGAATATAATTGTCGATCTGATGTTCAAAACTGTGTTCACAACCTTAATTTCCTAAATGATGTCGCTGGTGTATTTTGTTTGCATTTTCGAATATATTGCGCATTAGGCTAAGGTTTTTACCTGGCGCGAGTCCACCCTGGCTCGAGTACGATGCGCGAAGCAACACAAATAACGAGCTCGAGAACTGTATACCGAAGCAAAGTTTCACCCATATTTTATAAGAAATGATAAACTCGGTGTTTCGAGCCCTGAATGCTGATTGGCTGACATCCGTGGTATATGAGACCGTATACCACGGGTATGACAACATTTATTTTCACTGTTCTAATTACGTTGGAAACCAGTCGCTTGTGTCATCCTTAGCCGTGGTATATTGGCCATATAACACACATCCTCGGGCCTTATTGCTTAATTATAAACTGTGTGGTTTGAGCCCTGAATTCTGATTGGCTGGCAGCCATCATATATCAGATCTTATACCACGGTATGATAATACATTTATTTTTACTGCTCTAAATACGTTGGCAACCAGTTTATAATAGCAATAAGTCACCTTTGGGGTTTGTAGTATATGGCCAATATACCACGGCTAAGGGTTGTGTCCAGGCACTCCGCGATGCGTCATGCATGAGTTCACCCCTTAGCCATGGTATATTGGCCATATACCACACCCCCTCGTGCCATATCGCTTAAATATCCACCTACCTTTGTCATGTCAACCATCCATCCAAATCAAATCATTCCAGGTGTCAGCCTTCTGTCTTTCTAAACTTTCGCGTAGCCTATTCCCATGATATGGCTGTTGATTGCCGTTATCATTAATCAATACATGACTTTCAAGGAGTAGGGTATTTGATGCACATTATCACATTCTCTTGCTCACTCGAGAAAGAGAGTTTGGCCCTGGCTTGCAAACCAAATTTGGTAAATGATTGTCATTATTCTACCAATTTGAAAATGTAAATATAGGCTAATAATAAATGTAATAATAGCATATTTGATCTACCCCAATGAAAATGTGGACAGTGAGCATAAATCGCATTTCGATAGATGTGTCCATCAGTACCCGCAACTTTTTAGTTCGCTTATAAGGGCACAAGGCGAGACCCAAATGCAGACAGATGGTTGAGCTCCGATATTTATTATAACAAAAGGGGTAGGCAAAAGGCAGGTCGGGTACAGGCGAGAGTTCATAAACCAGGTCAGAGTCCAAACGGCGCAAGACGATAGGCAGGCTCGAGGTCAGGGGCAGGTGGAGTGGTCAGGACAGGCAAGGGTCAAACCCAGGGGGGTGAGAAAAGAGAGACTGGAAAAAGCAGGCGCTGAGACACAAAACGCTGGTTGACTTGACAAACAAGACGAACTGGCACAGAGAGACAGGAAACACAGGGATAAATACACCAGGGATAATAAGTGACACCTGGAGGGGGTGGAGACAATCACAAGGACAGGTGAAACAGATCAGGGCGTGACATCGCTGTCAGCTGGCTACTGTAGCCAAGTTACAATCTAATTAAACATTTGTTACATAAATTTATATTTTAGCCCATATCTGTCATCCAATGAAGTGGCCGTTATGTTGCATTTACTAGTCTTTCCCTCACATTTTAGTGGATATATTTAGCCGTAATGTCTGATCACACCATGCAACGAGGGATGTATTTTTAAACATTTCTATTTTTTGTTTTATGATTTTGTTTTCAATGAGGGATGTAGCCTACAGTCAGGGAGGGAAGATGGACAGTGTTGATGGGCAGGTGAAATTATGTCCAATTGTGTTGCAAGATAAAAGTGGATGGCAGGATTAGGTCAGCCTCTTTCCTCCTTGCTTGGCAGAGATCTCAGGTAAATGGTGAACCCACAACTCAAATTTACCACAAATGTATGTATATATATATGCCATATCTCACAATCGCTTGGACTTCATAAATGTAGTATTTTTGCTGTGATACAGGTGGATTGGCCATCTGGCAATTCTGGCAAATGCCAGATGGGGTGGACCATTTTTACTTGGATGGGCTGGTTGAAAAATAATGAAATAGTGACATGACATGGCCGGTGGCTGTTCAGATTTGTGCGCAATTTCTGTGTTTTTCTAATCTATAATGAGCCTTTAGCTGATCAGTGGGCAACGGTTGGCCCCAAATGTATTTATAAAGCCCTTTTTACATCAGCAGATGTCACAAAGTGCTTATACATAAACCCAGCCTAAAACCCCAAACAGCAAGCAATGCAGATGTAGAAGCACGGTGGCTAGGAAAAACTCCCTAGAAAGGCAGGAACCTAGGAAGAAACCTAGAGAGGAACCAGGCAATGAGGGGTGGCCCGTCCTCCTCTGGATGTGCTGGGTGCTGACTATAAGAGTACATGGCCATTAAGGCCAGATCGTTCTTCAACATGTCCAAACGTTCATAGATGAATAATAATAAATAATAATCACAGTGGTTGTAGAGTGTGCAACAGGTCATTGCCTCATGAGTAAATGTCAGTTGGCTTTTCATAGTCGAGCATTCAGAGGTCGAGACAGCAGGTGTGGTAGAGAGAGAGGGAAGGAGACAGAGAGGGGGTCGAAATCAGCAATGACACCCAATCCGACTCTGTCTTCAGTTAGACAGCCAAGATCATGGATCGTATGAAACTGAAAGGGTGACTATAAACATTGAAAGAACACATTCTGCGTTGTCACCTCACTCAAAACTTCCGATTTTTTTGGGGTGGCTAAAACCATGATTTGGTCAAACAGTGTACTATCTTTTTGATTCCTGTAATGAAAGTGAGTGCCCTGCCCCTGTGCCTGTTTCACTGGAGCCTACTGCTGTAATAAGCAAGACACTCTTCTCTCCCCAATGTGCTCGTGAGAAGAAAAACAATTCATATTTAAACATGCAAATTTGGGAAAAATACACCTTTCAAAGCTTCGTCCCCTTGTCCCTGTCGAAGAGAGTAGGGCAGATGATATAGGAGCATGAGTTCTGATAGAAACTGTTTCTGAACCTGTTGGTATCTACAAGCCATCAGACTACTGACCACTTGAACTGACTCTCCACACCGTAGTTCACATGTACTCGCCCACTCACGCGCACACACACACACACACACACACACACACACACACACACACACACACACACACACACACACACACACACACACACACACACACACACACACACACACACACACATTGTAGCTACACACACATCACAATTGCTGCTACCACACCCATATTTAGTATTGCTAATACCGCACGATTTAAAAACTTGCTCTTCAATCCCCCTTTCTCTAATACAGGTGTAAATATTGGACTATAAATAGTGCCTTCCTGTATTATACTTATGCTAAAATATTTGTTCTATTCTATTGAGCCATTTTCTTTATGTTCATGTTCTTATATTTTCTTATTGCTTATTGTTGTTGCGTTGTCGAGTAGTAACCTGCAAGGAAGCATGTCGTTAGACAGTGTATACCATGTGTATCCTGTACATAAATAAAACTTCAAACTTGCGCTTTCTGTAGGTATCATTTTTATTTCTCAACTCTCAATATTCAGCTTAATAGCAACTATTTTGAGATATGGCGCGGCGTGCGTGATATATGCGCACCGGCCATTGCGAGGGCATAGGCCTATAGGTTTCATGGGTAGGAGCCTACAACTGCCACGTTTTTTTTAGGACATGGTTTCCATGTGTTTGATGCCATTCCATTTGCGCCGCGCCGGCCATTATTATTATGAGCCGTTCTCCCCTCAGCAGCCTCCACTGTTGGTGGCACACGCAGTAATCTGGGCTGGTGTGGATAAAATGCCAATGCCGAATTCTTGTCCCAGTCTGCCCCTACTGTGACAGAATGTTGATATTCTTCATAGATTTCCTTTTTCCACAAAGTTCTATCTAGCGCTGCAGTGAGTGAGGGGCTGGATAACTCTGTGACATACTGTAGCTCGCGCTCTAGCTCTACCTCGCTCTCCCTGAATGAGACAGGTATGCACTTTGACAGAAAGTCCAACAACGAGTCAGACAGGTTTGGGAACATAGACACATTTTTGAAATGTTCCGTTATTCCCCTTTAAGTTGAATAGAGTTGATCCTGGGGCTATGGATTCCACCATGGGTGACGTGACAGTGTTCAGGAACTCAGAAATGCTTTGGTAGCTTTGATAATGATTAATGCATTTTGTGTTTATTTAATCCTAGAGCAGCTGTCTTCTATGTGTTTGGTTTTTGGTAATGGACCATAGTACAAGGTTATGCATGGAAATGTAGCTTTGTGTTTGGCCTTAATGTGAATCCCATGTCTGTCTGTCTGTCTGTCTGTCTGTCTGTCTGTCTGTCTGTCTGTCTGTCTGTCTGTCTGTCTGTCTGTCTGTCTGTCTGTCTGTCTGTCTGTCTGTCTGTCTGTCTGTCGTCTGTCTGTCTGTCTGTCTGTCTGTCTGTCTGTCTGTCTGTCTGTCTGTCTGTCTGTCTGTCTGTCTGTCTGTCTGTCTGTCTGTCTGTCTGTCTGTCTGTCTGTTCTGTCTGTCTGTCTGTCTGTCTGTCTGTCTGTCTGTCTGTCTGTCTGTCTGTCTGTCTGTCTGTCTGTCTGTCTGTCTGTCTGTCTGTCTGTCTGTCTGTCTGTCTGTCTGTCTGTCTGTCTGTCTGTCTGTCTGTCTGTCTGTCTGTCTGTCTGTCTGTCTGTCTGTCTGTCTGTCTGTCTGTCTGTCTGTCTGTCTGTCTGTCTGTCTGTCTGTCTGTCTGTCTGTCTGTCTGTCTGTCTGTCTGTCTGTCTGTCTGTCTGTCTGTCTGTCTGTCTGTCTGTCTGTCTGTCTGTCTGTCTGTCTGTCTGTCTGTCTGTCTGTCTGTCTGTCTGTCTGTCTGTCTGTCTGTCTGTCTGTCTGTCTGTCTGTCTGTCTGTCTGTCTGTCTGTCTGTCTGTCTGTCTGTCTGTCTGTCTGTCTGTCTGTCTGTCTGTCTGTCTGTCTGTCTGTCTGTCTGTCTGTCTGTCTGTCTGTCTGTCTGTCTGTCTGTCTGTCTGTCTGTCTGTCTGTCTGTCTGTCTGTCTGTCTGTCTGTCTGTCTGTCTGTCTGTCTGTCTGTCTGTCTGTCTGTCTGTCTGTCTGTCTGTCTGTCTGTCTGTCTGTCTGTCTGTCTGTCTGTCTGTCTGTCTGTCTGTCTGTCTGTCTGTCTGTCTGTCTGTCTGTCTGTCTGTCTGTCTGTCTGTCTGTCTGTCTGTCTGTCTGTCTGTCTGTCTGTCTGTCTGTCTGTCTGTCTGTCTGTCTGTCTGTCTGTCTGTCTGTCTGTCTGTCTGTCTGTCTGTCTGTCTGTCTGTCTGTCTGTCTGACTGACTGACTGACTGACTGACTGACTGACTGACTGACTGACTGACTGACTGACTGACTGAGGATTGTCAGGAAGCACAAACTTTTAATTAGTCCAAATGATTTTATTAATGCAACCATTTCATCATCAGTAGCCATGTTACTGTGAACCATGTTATATATTGAGATTCAGCAATGCGCAAGCTCTCTTTTATCTCAGCGCAAACTCTGCAGAGAGAAGAGAGGAGATGTTAGTGAAAACTTTAACAAGGTTCTAAACACACAAGGACTCAGCCAATAGAGATCTATTCTAGTCTGTTAAATTACAACATTCTAAATCAATACTAAATGTTGCCTGGTGTCCCTTTTGTTGAGTAGAGTAGGGTTAGGGGAAATAATGAATACTGTGCAGGCGGAGGATACTGGAGGCATTCTGCTGCTTTCCAGAAATGCTTCAGCTCTGACTCTGGCAGTGTCCTGGGCTTCCCTGGAAAGAGGAAAATAAACTAGTTGATTCCATGACTTGATTGACTTGGGTTCCTGGTTTTCAAAAGCTTTTGGGTAAATCTTTGGGTAATATTTGGCCATTCGAGACGTCTCAATAGCACATGTGTGCACACACACCTACCAAAGAAATAGAGAGATCAGATATGCACTCCGACCATGGTGTTCCTGCTGTGCATAGCGAGACAGTCAGGATAGGTTTGCAGTAAATGTCCCGCGGAAGTCACATTATTCTCTATGTAAGAAAACACACAGCAACTCTCGGAGTAATTTAACAGCATCTTTTCTATCTGAAATCTGGTATAGGATGTTGACAGAGGAGTTTTCCATCGTTGTCAGAGGAAATTAGATGATCATTAGATAGCCACACTTTAATAGGCTTATCTGAGAGCTGTATGTCTCTTCACATAGCCACTGTGTCTAACAATACATTACACAAGGGATTGGAAACAAAGCTATAGAGAGTTACTATAAACTTACATCAAGTCTCCCTGGAGGAGAAGGACTATCTTGTTGTGGGAACTGGGAAATAATTAAATCCAGGAGCTGTTGGTCTTTCTCAGTATCGCATTGAACATCTCATGGTCCAGGAAACCCTTGATGAAGACCCACTTCCCGAAGATCTGTGGTGAAATGTATTGGTCTGTCATTTAATTTCATACATTTCTATTTGTGTGGTGAGCATAGTGCCTGAGGGCAGAGGTTGTATTCTGCCTATAAACACGGGTCTATAAGTTGGAGTCAAATGCCTTTGAAACTCCTTTAGATTCAGTTTACAAATTGGAAATCATCACTATTTCTAACATACCACAACACCACTATGGCTTAGGCCCACTTTATAGATATACAGTTGAAGTCGGAAGTTAACATACACTGAGGTTGGAGTCATTAAAACTAATTTAATCACTCCACAAATTTCTTGTTAAACTATAGTTTTGGCAAGTCAGTTAGGACATCTACTTTGTACATGACACAAGTCATTTTTCCAACAATTGTTTACAGACAGATTATTTCACTAATAATTCACTGTATCACAATTCCATTGGGTCAGAAGTTTACATACACTAAGTTGACTGTGCCTTTAAACAGCTTGGAAAATTCCGAAAAGGATTTCATGGCTTCAGAAGTTTCCGATAGGTTAATTGACATCATTTGAGTCAATTGGAGGTGTACCCGTGGATGTATTTTAAGACCTACCTTCAAACTCAGTGCCTCTTTCCTTGACATCATGGGAAAATCAAAAGAAATCAGCCAAGGCCTCAGAAAAAATAGGACCGTGTACTATGGGGCCACGCAGCCGTCATACCGCTCAGGAAGGAGACTCGTTCTGTCTCCTAGAGATGAATGTACTTTGGTGCGAAAAGTGCAAATCAATCCCAGAACAACAGCAAATGACCTTGTGAAGATGCTGGAAACAGATGCAAAAGTATCTATATCCACAGTAAAACGAGTCCTATATCGACATAACCTGAAAGGCTGCTCAGCAAGGAAGAAGCCACTGCTCAAAAACCGCCATCAAAAAGCCAGACTACGGTTTGCAACTGCACATGGGGACAAAGATCGTACTTTTTGGAGAAATGCCCTCTGGTCTGATGAAACACAAATAGAGCTGTTTGCCCATAACGACCATTGTTATGTTTGGAGGAAAAAGGAGGGGGAAGCTTGCAAGCCGAAGAACACCATCCCAACCGCGAAGCATAGGGGTGGCAGCATCCTGTTGTGGGTGTGCTTTGCTGCAGGAGGGACTGGTGCACTTCACAAAATTGATGGCGTCACGAGGAAGGAAAATTATGTGGATATATTGAAGCAACATCTCAAGACATCAGTCAGGTAGTTAAAGCCTGGTCGCAAATGGGTCTTCCAAATGAACAATGACCCCAAGCATACTTCCCAAGTTGTGGCAAAATGGCTTAAGGACACATCTTAGGGCTAGGGGGCAGTGTTCGGAAGTTCGGATGAATGACGTGCCCAAAGTAAACTGCCTGTTACTCAGGCCCAGAAGCTAGGATATGCATATAAGCATTGGTAGCATTGTATAGAAAACACTCTGAAGTTTCTAAAACTGTTAAAATAATGTCTGTGAGTATAACAGAACTGATATGGCAGGCAAAAACCCAAAGAAAATCCATCTGGAAAATGTTTTTTGGGGGTCACAGTCCATTTCAATGCATGTCTATGGGATATATAAATAAACAGCTCCCAGATTGCAGTTCCTATGGCTTCCTCTAGATGTCAACAGTCTTTAGAAAGGGTTTCAGGCTTGTTTTTTGAAAAATGAGCGAGTAGTTAGTTTTTCCAAGGTGTCTCTCATTAGAAATGTAGTCTTGTTGGCGCGTGAATGAGGTGCGCGCTCTTCGTTATTTATCTTCCCTATTGAACATACTATTCTCCGTCTTAAATTTCATCATTTATTTAGATATTAGAGTACCTAAGGATTAATTAGAAACATCATTTGACTTGTTTGGACAAACTTTACTGGTAACTTTTTGGATTTGTTTGAATGCATGTTGAACGAGTGGATTACTGAATCAAGCCCGCCAACTAAACTGATATTTTTGGGATATAAAGAAGGACTTTATCGAACAAAGCGACCATTTGTTGTGTAGCTGGGACCCTTGGGATTGCAAACAGAGGAAGATCTTTACAGGTAAGTGATTTATTTTATCGCTATTTATTACTTTTGTGATGCCTGTGCTGGTTTGGAAAAGTATTTTGGTGTGGGGCGCTGTCCTCAGATAAGGACAACAAGGTCAAGGTATTGGAGTGGCCATCACAAAGCCCAGACCTCAATCCGATAGAAAATTTGTTGGCAGAACTGAAAAAGTGTGTGCGAGCAAGGAGGCCTACAAACCCGACTCAGTTACACCAGCTCTGTCAGGAGGAATGGGCCAAAATCACCCAACTTATTGTGGGAAGCTTATGGAAGGCTACCGGAAACGTTTGACCCAAGTTTAAAAGCAATGCTACCAAATACTAATTGAGTGTATGTAATCTTCTGACCCACTGGGAATGTGATGAAAGAAATAAAAGCTGAAATAAAACATTCTCTCTACTATTATTCTGACATTTCACATTCTTAAAATAAGGTGGTGATCCTAACTGACCTAAAACAGGGAATTTTTACTAGGATTAAATGTCAGGAATTGTGAAAAACTGAGTTTAAATGTATTTGGCTGAGATGTATGTAAACTTCCGACTT
This sequence comes from Oncorhynchus kisutch, assembly GCF_002021735.2. NCBI lineage: Eukaryota > Metazoa > Chordata > Actinopteri > Salmoniformes > Salmonidae > Oncorhynchus > Oncorhynchus kisutch. The sequence goes on along the minus strand of NC_034188.2, from coordinate 31,712,735 downwards.
CAACTGTAGGTGATGTACTCACAGTATGCTGGTCTTCCGGTGCGAGCGGTTTGACCAGATGTCCACCATCCTCTGGGGCCTGTGCTGCTGTTCCCACAGACAACAGAGCAAGGAGCAGGGCCACGTAGAGGACACACATTGTGTAAATCAAGATAAACTGAGCCTGCAGAGAAGTAAGTCTTAGCAAGAAGGAAGCGTTGGTTGTCAATGAGCTGAATCACCTTCAATGTATACTGAGGGAAGACTGGCGTGTTTCAAGAGAATGTTTCCCCCCATGTTACGCAATACCGAAGTTACCCAAATCAGCCTGTGGGGCCAAGGCTCCTACTGATCCCCAAGGTCAATTTACATGTGGTTGAACTCTAGGGTGCAGTGACATCATGATTAAACCATTGGACCTCTACAACTATCAATTATTTATCGTTTGTTTGGTTTGGTCAGGGGCTCTATAGGGCAACACCCCAAGAGACATGTTTTGACGGTGAACTATAAACCAAACATTGACTTACTCTTATTGCTTTTAGTATCAAATATAAAGTAGACATCTGCACACTGAAGACAATGTTTTATTTTATTTCGTTAGATAACATTACCTGAAATTGGCCATAATTACACAACCATTGAGCTTTGGCTTATACAACAAGGTGCAAAGGGATACATTTCACAGATAGACAGAGACAGATTCTGCTGAAATATCCAAATGTCCAGGACAAACATTCCTCCTTTAGTGTGGAGGGACCCAACTTCCCCTAACCCGTAACCCCTATACCACAGCCCTAAGTGTAGGTATGTGGAATGGATTGTAAGGGTGAATGGAAAACTTTGTCATAGAGGAAGGTGAGAAAGGGCCTAGCACCATTGACAACGGCAGCCACAACCTTTGGCTTGCCAAGAATGGGGTGAAAGGAGGAGGCCATTGTAGTTATGGGACGTAGCCATGCGACAGAAGGGGGTGAGAGGTGGGAGGCCATCGTAGATTATTGGGACGTAGCCATGGGACAGACGGGGTTGAGAGGGGGGAGGCCATCGTAGAATATTGGGACGTAGCCCAACATCACACGGTTATCAGTGGGAAGAGAGTCAATAGCAGGGCACTTATGAACGATGTCACACTCGTGCTGCCTACTGTTGCTCCATTCAAGCAAGAGCATGGCCAGTTCTCCAGTCCCTCTCTGTCAATGTCTCTGTGTCTGTCCAGGCCCTTCCTCTGGCCTCCCCTCTCTTCTCTCCCCCTCTCGCGGAGCTCCTGCCGTCCAGTAGGGGGAGGCAGAGAGAGCGATAGGTCGTCTAGGACAGGTGCGGAGGGGTGAGGGCAGTCCAACCAATCGGTGGCCAGGGATCGGGGATATCCTGCCTCCGGGGCAGAGCCTGGGTAGGGGAACTTCCAATAGGAATCTCCTTTGAAGAGGTAGACGGAGCCTGAGGAAGTGGTATAGGAGGGGGCTTAATGTCTGTTGATATAAACAGACTCACACATGTATTGTACATTACGTGTGGTGTCTCTCACACATATAATCTTTCATAGTGTCACTCTCATAGAATCTCAGTCTGTTCTCCTCGTTCATCTCTCACTCACTTTCTCTCTCATACACTCTCTCTTTCTCCCTCTATTTCTTCCTCGCACACTCACCGTCTCTCTCAGTGGTAATCCCATTCACTCCTCCTCTGATAAGGTCAGCCCAGGTGTTACTCTCCTCTTCCTCTCTTCCTCCTGCTTCCCCCTCTCCAATCTCCCCCCACATGGGTCCTTCCTTTGGATCCCACATCAGGCCCTGCTCCACCTCTTCTTCCTCTCCTCCTCCCTTTCCTTCTGTCTCTCCCCATTTCCTCAGAGCTGAGAGGGGGCGGGGGTAGCCCTCCTGGAGAGAGAGGTCATTGAACAGCCAAAACTGGGACTCTACAAAACAAAATGGAAAGAGGCAATGAAGAGTGTCCTCAAGGTTGTGTCTGGTTTATAATTGATTCACATAGAGTATATGGTGAGAAACTAGAATCAAGAGCATAGTTTAGTCTGTTGAACAGCACTAATTCTCCTCTGTTGTTAAAGGTCCAATGCAGCGTTTTTTTTCTCAATATCAAATCATTTCTGGGTAACAATTACTGTGATTGTTTTAAATTAAAATGATCAAAAAGAAACAAAAACTAGCAAAAAGCTATTTCTCAAGCAAGAATTCTGCTACGACTGTCTGGTAGAGGGGAGGGTAAAACTGAAAATGAGGTCTTTATTGGTAGAGAGGTTTGGAACTGTCTTTCTTATTGGTCTATTAACTAATTTACCACATGATGATGTCACCAGGCAGGCCAAAACTTCATCCCATCAAAATAGGCAGAAATTTCAGGCATTTTTCTTCAAACAGCTCTTACTATGAAAATGGCCTTATTATACTTTTCACAATATCACAGCATTTTCCAACATCGTAGTGTGTGGGGTGACTGGAGTCAGAGGTTACCTACCAGTGATGAATATGATGGCATGGTCTGAGTGTCTCTCCAACACAGCCTGCAGGGGGGGCAGGTTAGGGGGCAGACCCCCCCACAGCCTCCTCACCGAGGCCCCCCGGCCCGACACCAGCCCCCCAGTACTGACCCTCCAAATACTCAGCCCTGCCAGAGAGGGGGGCGGGGGGAATAGAGAGGAATAAGGCAGGATAGTCAGGGGAGTATTGGGAGAAGGACAGATACAGATAAAGAGATGTGAGGTGAAGTGAGACAGAGAGGAATTCAATACAAAGTCCTGCAGTTGTGGGTACATCCACCAGGGGGCGATCATGCCCGTAGTTTAAAACCAGAGGCTAGGGGAAATAGTCCAACCAATAGGGAGACTACCTACACCACACTCACCTTTAAAGAAGAACGTCTCTCCCCTAATCTTGGCCACTGCATCAAAGCTAGTGTTGCAGCGGTCTACAGAATGGCTGAAAGAGAAGGAGAGAGCAACAGAGAGGATGAGAGGGAAGGAGAGATGCAGAGATGGAAGAGATAGTTATTGGTTGAATGGCTGCCCCTTATCCACTTTTGTTAACCTGTCAGTACCTGTGTCTGTAGTGTGTCAGTACCTGTGTCGTTGTCGGTATCCGTGTCCATCGCGATGCTGTAGCTGAGGTTCAGGAACCAACCGAGGAACGTCTGTGACCATGAGTTGATTTCTATTACCTGTCAAAACACCTTCCTTTCAGCACTCAGTACAACAACAGGAGGACACACACCCACATGAAGTGGACAAGTGATAATAAACACAAGCACACAGACTGACCGTAGAGCCTGGTGATGTGCTCCAGGTCGTTGGGGCCCAGGCGGTAGTTTAGAGGGTCTCCTACGGGGCCCTGGTAGTAAGGTCTCATCACAGAGCGCCTGGCAGACGAGTGGGACAAACCCAGGGCGTGGCCAAATTCATGCACCAGCACTGTGAACAAGTCTGTTCCCTCAGAGGCTGGGGAGGTGTAGAGTTTCAGTTTAGGGGGAATGTTAGTAGTGTCTTGTCTGTGTCCATAATATTCAAAAAATGTGTGTCAATAATATTTTCCAAATTGAACCATAAATTCTACCTAACTTACCAGAGGTCTGCACAGAACTATCACAGTAATGCAAATACTTGCTTTAAATGTTCAGATCTACAGGAAGTTCCTAGGGATAGGGGCTAGTGTTTGGTTTGTATTGGGCTCTTGAACCCCCAGTAGCTCTCTTCTTGCTGTCACTCACCTGGCTGGCGGAACACCCACTCCTCCTCGGCATCTAGGTGTACACCGCCCGCTCTGGCGAGGTCAGAAGGGAAGAAGGCGTGGCCAACAGCTCCTCCTGCACCATCGAAGGGGTAGCCGTCACCATGGGAACCGTGGAGGAAGTCCACCTGCAGATCCGCCCCTTCTGGGCCTCCCACCTGGCAACAGGAGAAACGGGCAGTCAGGTCAGAGGGGGAGGGGGGGGGGGGGGGGGGGGAGAAAGAGAGTGCAAGAGGGGTAATCTTTGTATTCAACTATCACAAAAAGGAACGTCTTGGGAAAGAGACTGACCTCGTGGAACTCCAGCGGGGTTGGCTCTGCCCACACCCTCAGGGCGTAGAACACCAGAGAGCGAATCGTCTCGCGGGAGAGGGAGGAAGAGGTGGGGTATGAACGCAACCTAGGGACATTTATTTGAGAGAAAGAAAGAGAGCGAGGTAGAGAGAGAGAGAGAGAGAGAGAGAAAATGAGAGAAGCATTACTAGGGAGGATGAGAGAGCTGTTGGGATGACAATTGAGGGATAAGTTGATGAATAAGAGGGTATGTTGGAGGGATGATGAGCAGAAGTCTGAGGAACCTCCAGTTGATGTTCCTTCTTGTCCATGTTGTCACAGCCCTCTTTCTCCTCAGGCCCTGCCCCTCCTGGAGCTGATTGGCCAGTGGTTTGGGCTCCTCCCCTTTGTCTGGCAGTGAACATCGCGGGGCTCGCATCAGAGCCAGCGTCTGCTTATCTGAGAGAGAGAGAGAGAGAGAGAGAGAGAGAGAGAGGATGGATACAATCACCATAATTTCTCCAACCCCAACCCTCTTTTTTATTTTCTCACCTGCAACTCCTGTCTCCTCTAGGCCTGCAAACCTTTGCATGGCGCTAACAGCATGAGTGACAGCTGTCCAGGCTTGTAGCTGACCAGTGGAGGAGTCCGAGGGCGGGAGGTAGCCATACCTCGTCAGCCAATCCTGGGACAAGACACCGAAATATTGCATTGAGAAGCATCATGTAGTTAGGACTCAGTTGTAAACTACCGTGTTGTGGGTTCATTGTGACAATGTGACAACGTCATGAGCAGCAGAGGTGGTGGTTTTGAGTGGGTAAAGAGAAATCACAGGTTAAGTGGAAATCAGATAAGTAAAAAGCAGGGGTTGACTCGACAGCTCTTCAAAGTGTCTACATAAAACGTCTAACTCAATAGACCAATCCTGTGAAGGTCCATGACCATATGCACGTGAGCCCAGTTAAGCTTGCTCATCAAGGCAGCTCTAAATGAGTCAAAACCAGATAGAGGCATGTGATGTATTACCTTTGCTAGTGGATTGGTATTCCCTATTTTCTCTATTCACTTGGACTATTTTCATTAGGCCATCGTAAATAACATCTTGCTGAAATAAATAATGAATTCTGCATGAGTAATAAAAACGTCCTTGTTAAAGACCTATACGCCTCTGCATTGTCCCTCACCACCAGTCCAGTGGTCTCGTCGTCCGTGGGGGTAACAGGAGCAGAGCATGTGGAAGCTGTTGTGTCCGTTGGGGCAACTGCTGAGCCTTGGACCCCGGCCACGGACACGGTTTGCATGCGCTCGCACACGTACAGGAGGAGAAAACTCCACGCCGCTGCCTTCATCCTGCTGGCGTTCACATATTCCAATCAAACTCGGGGAAACAAAGTTGGAATGAACATTTATCGCCTCCGGTCAGTTCAGCCATGCAACTGGTCAAGGTCTATGAGGTGTCATCCGTCCTTTATGGTCGGGTTGACGGTGAAGAGTGAAGGTAAGCCGTGACAGGACCTCTCAGAACTTTTTGCCACTGCTCGTGAAACAAGTCAAACGCTCTGGGAATGGGAGGGAGAAACCACCGGTTTACATTGTTGGTTTTATGCTATTGTTGCCAAAGAAAACATTGACACAGTTTATGTTAAAGGCATTAAATGATTACGAAGCTTGGCTTTGCACCATATGGCACAAATATTTCAAACATGCAAGAAGAACTGCCCCTGCCTATCTTCAAGCTATGCTCAAACCCTACACCCCAACCCGAGCAGTCCGTTCTACCACCTCTGGTCTCTTGGTCCTCTCACCCCTACGGGAGAGCAGCTCCCGCTCAGGCCAGTCCAAGCTTTCCTCGATCCTGGCATGGTGGAACCAGCTTCCCCCTGAAGCTAGGACAGCAGAGTCCCTGCCAATCTTCTGAAAACACCGGAAACCATACCTCTTCAAAGAGTATCTTTTTTTGCAACAAAGCATCCTTCACTCATGCTGCAGAACATACCCTCGTAAAACTGACTATCCTGCCAATCCTTGACTTCGGCGATGTCATTTACAAAATACCTTCCAACACTCTACTCAGCAAATTGGATGCAGTCTATCACAGTGCCATCCGTTTTGTCACCAAAGCCCCATATACTACCCACCACTGCGACCTGTACGCTCTCGTTGGCTGGCCCTCGCTTCATATTCGTCGCCAAACCCACTGACTCCAGGTCATCTATAAGTCTTTGCTAGGTAAAGCCCCGCCTTATCTCAGCTCACTGGTCACCATAGCAGCACCCACCCATAGCACGCGCTCCAGCAGGTATATTTCACTGGTCACCCCCAAAGCCAATTCCTCATTTGGCCGCCTTTCCTTACAGTTCTCTGTTGCCAATGACTGGAACAAATTGCAAAAATCACTGAAGCCGGAGACCCAAATCTCCCTCACTAACTTTAAACACCAGCTATCAGAGCAGCTTACCGATCACTGCACCTGTACATAGCCCATCTGTAAATAGCCCATCCAACTACCTTCTCCCCATACTGTTATTTATTTTTTTGCTCCTTTGCACCCTAGTATCACTGTTGTACATTCATCTTCTGCACATCTATCACTCCAGTGATTCATTGCTAAATTGTAATTATTTCGCCACTATGGCCTATTTATTGCCTTACATCTCTTATCTTACCTCATTTGCACACACTGTATATAGACTTTATTTCTCTATTGTGTTATTGACTGTATGTTTGTTAATTCCATGTGTAACTCTGTGTTGTTGTTTGTGTCGCACTGCTTTGCTTTATCTTGGCCAGGTCGCAGTTGTAAATGAGAACTTGTTCTCAACTAGTCTACCTAGTTAAATAAAGGTGAAATATATATATATATTTTTTTTAATCTGAAATAATCGCCCTCCTTGACCCCCACTCCCCCCCAAAATGATATATGTGTTGGTTCAAGATATATATACAGTATATATATCAATATACACTACATGATAAAAAGTATGTGGACCCTGCTCCTGCTCGTGGGCATTAATATGGAGTTGGTCCCCCCTTTGCGGCTAAAACAGCCTCTACTCTTCTGGGAAGGCTTTCCAGTAGATGTTGGAACAATGCTGCGGGGACTCGCTTCCATTCAGCCACAAGAGCATTAGTGAGGTTGGGCACTGATGTTGGGCGAGTAGGCCTGGCTCTCAGTCATCGTTCCAATTCATCCCAAAGGTGTTTGATTGGGTTGAGGTCAGGGCTCTGTGCAGGCCAGTCAAGTTCTTCCACACCAATCTCGACAAATCATTTCTGTATGGATCTCGCTTTGTGCACGGGGGCATTGTCATGCTGAAACAGAAAGGGCCTTCCCAAACTGCTGCTCGGCCATGGAAACACATTTTATGAAGCTCCGTTATGTGTTGACTTTGCTTCCAGAGGCAGTTTGGAACTTGGTAGTGAGTGTTTTGCAACTGAGGACAGACGATTTTTACGGGCTTCAGCACTCTGCGGTTCTGTGAGCTTGTGTGGCCTACCACTTCGCGGCTGAGCAATTGTTGCTCCTAGACGTTTCCACTTCACGATAACAACACTTACAGTTGACAAGGGCAGCTCTAGCAGGGTCAAAATTTGACAAACTGACTTGTTGGAAAGGTAGCATCCTATGACAGTGCCACGTTGAAAGTCACTGAGCTCTTCAGTAAGACCATTCTACTGTCAATGTTTGTCTATGGAGATTGCATGGCGGTGTGCTTGATTTTATAAACCTGTCAGCCAGGGGTGTGGCTGAAATAGCCGAATCCACTAATTTGAAGGGGTGTCCATATACTTTTGTATGTATAGTGTATATAATTATTTAGTTTGTGGGGCCGTTAGAAATGTTTTGGTCACAGTTAGGTGGCCTACAGTGCGTATATATTGAAAAGAAGACCCTGGTCTCAATTGGGCTTCCACGATTAAATAAAAGTTAATCAAAATATGAAATTCACAACTGGCACGCAGATCTTTAGAAATGGTAGGATCAATTGTAAATTGGCAATTCACATGTGCTGACCACGTCAACACGTCATAAGCAGTGTACCATGACAGTGTCATTTTCTCGTGCCCCTCCCACCAACATTGTCTCGTTGCGCTGCATTCAGAAATGTTCCTCATGTGTGCGCCCAGCTCATTTTTTTATTTACATTATTCACCAGAGGAGGGAAACATTCTGCGAATATTTTGACATTGTATTAACAAGGCGTCTCGGAGAATATTGAAACATTCTCTATCAACAAGGCAGCTCCAAGAATATTGATTGCACAACATAGTAGCCAACGAAGGGGCAGCATCTTTCCATGGGCCAGCTTGACTCTGTCTGATATTATTATGTTGCCTACGCAGTAATTGCACTATCTGGGTGGTTATTATAAAAATATATATTTTTAAACTACATCCACACTAAATAACTTAGCACTATTTAATGACGTTAAGCTAGTAAGATTGATCTGTAAGAATATGTGATTGTAATTGAGCAAGATGGACAAGCAAGACTGATAGAGTGAGAGGTGGAAATGCATTATACCAGAGGCAGGTGGGCTACAGGTAGGGATTAAGGATGCAGGCAGAGGATGATGAAGAAGTAGGCCTACAACTAAATCATTATTGATTTACATGATCTCAATTATCATTCTGCCACTGTATGACAATGTACATGTTTTATATCCTACAATTGTTATTGTCTTTGAAGCTAAAAACAGGACATATGTTTTGGGGAAATGCTCTAAATAGCAAGTTGTTCAGTTGTGGGGGTTTTTCATACCAAAAATTGCGCTAGCCTACTGGGCAAATTAATCTAAATATCAATTAGGCCCAAAGATATCACAACATTGTAATAGCAATAAAATAGCTTTTGGTTGCGAAAGGTCACCAAAAAGGAGGGCTCCCTCACCTCCCAATTCCCAATACAATTAACCCCTGGCTATCAGATTACAACAAGGTTTACACGGCCGAGTTCAAATGCCGACATTAAATTCAAAGCAATCGGCCTACTGCCTAAACCGCGGACTGGCAAAGCAAGCTGGCACGGTCTCTGCTTTCTAAAAGTGAGAGAAAGGGGCGCAAACTGGCAGCTGCCCCCCGAGGTCCTAAATCCAGCCTTGGAATACCCTAAACAGCTGTTGCGTTTTAACCGGGTTTTAACCGGGATTGGAATGATTACTTTACATTTTACATTTTGGGTTTTCAGCTAGCTAGAGTATGGCGACCCAACTGACGCCTCTACTGTATACCCTCGTTTTTACTCGGCATAAAAGTGAGTAAATCTACTTCTTTCTCATTGAGACATGTATATAATGCAGAGATACAATATTATATTCATACTGAAAATAATGATGAATGAAAATGTCGATGAAGATGGACAGGACATGTAGGCATGTTCAATAGGAGACGAACCAAGAAGTATCTAATCAGGAGATTGAAGAACATTTGCATAAAGTAAATAAGGGAGGATATGGAAGTGTGTGTACAATAAAATTTAATTTCAAAGAGGGAAAGTGTGTGTGGGATGGAGGTGGGAGTAAAGGGGGGCTGAGAAGGATGTGGTGGTTTAATTAAATTAGCGGGTGTCATTTAGTTAAAGAAGGGGGGGGGGGCAAAAAGGGAGGGATGGACGAAAGGACAGAGGGATCATGGAGGACAGTTGTAAAGTAATGGGATTAAAGTGGAATGGGGGTTCAGTCCTTTTCTCAAGGGACAGATAGAAGGAGAAAGGGGGGAAATAAAAGACAAGTGGTGCCCCCGTCTCCCTTTCAAGGATAAAAGGAGAGAGTAAAGGGGAGACTAGGAGAGAGAGGAGGTAGGCTACAGAAAGAAAGAAAGAAAGGGAGGGAGGGAGGTGTACAGTAAGATGGGTGAAGGGTGGCATGTGGTGGTTGAGTAATGAAAGTGCCAGCGGGTGTTAATGAAGGGATTCTTTAATTATGCTGGGTTCCAAACACGCACTCTTGACTTGGGCCCTCCATCTGGTTCAGTGCATGTTGGCGTTCTAAAGCGCTCATAACGCACACATGGTTCTAACACCCTCTGTCAGACAATATGGCAAAGAAACACATTAGCTAAAAATCATACTGCAAATGAAAAATATATTATGTTTAATAGCTACTACAATGCATCTGTACACCAATACTGGAAACAAAGTGCAACATTCCTTTTTACTGCATACACACAAACTCAAAAACAGTGCATACTCGCACAAGTTGATTCTCATGATCGACAGTTAGACAAAAATTGATAAAAGGTGCAGTTTATCCAATGCTTACCTTACCCTTCGTCCCTGACTTCGAACTCTCTCTCTCGCTCTCTCCTCTCACTCACTCTGAACAGATGTGTCCCTTTCCCAACCGCTAACCCACTCACTCCGCCTTCACTCCCTCAAACCCCCCCCCCCCCCCCCCCCCCCCATGCTGCTGAGCTCTCACAATAGTCTCCTCAATACTACCACTAAAACAAATCTGTGTGCGTGTGTCACTCAAACCACACAGATGGCTATCAATCCTTTCCAACTCCGAATTAATTGTAATATTTATACACAGCATATATGTATATTTATACACAGTATATATCTGTATACTGTATGTAAACTATAACACATTTTTAAATAAAACAATTAGGCTCAGAATCGTGTTTGGCATGGTGTATAAAAATACATTTGATGTGTAACTAAAGATTCTCTCTGTGGAATTAGTGAGAGTGAGACAGCACATATAGTGTGTTTGTTTGTGTCTCTGTGTGTGTGAGTGTCCACGGTTGACTGTGTGTAGTAAGGAAGTGGGGTTAGTAAGATTTTGATTAAATCCTCTTAACGAAAGGATTAAAAAAATGTAAGATAAAGATTTGAACAGATCTCGCTCGCTAACTGTCTCTCTATTTCTCTCTCGCTCCCACTCTCTATCTGCAGGGGTATTATTCTATCCTACTGACCTCCTTCTGGAAATAATACTGACAAATAAAGCCAATTACAATTTTTTTTCAACTAGGCAAGTCAGTTAAAAACAAATTATTATTTACAATGACAGCCTACTGGGAAACAGTGGGTTAACTTCCTTGTTCAGGGGTAGGGCGACAGATTTTTACATTGTCGGCTCGGGAATTTGATTCAGCAACCCTTCAGTTACTGGCCCAATGCTCTAACCTCTAGGCTACCTGCCACCCCAAACAGAGGAGACAGAGAGAGAGATACAGAGACAAACATAAGCAGATTTGAGCGACAATGCAGGATAACTATAACACCACCTGTTGAAACTTTATATCGAGAGAGAGAGAAAGGAGAGAGAGAGAGAGAGAGAGAGAGAGAGAACGAGAACAGATGCTTTTCCAGATGCACCAGTATAGATGCACCCCTCTTTCTCCTCCTCCATTCTCTCTCTCCCTCGGGGATGAAAGGTTTGATTGAAAAAGGACGTTAGGACTCCCTGTTTTTACAAGAAAACTTGATCCCATCATCTGCCCCTAATCTTTAACCAGGACCTGTCAAAGCAGAGACAAAAGGGGATAAAATACCTAATGGCAACATTAGCACCACCACTTCGCTCATTTAAAGCCCTCACTCTGAACCTCAACTCATCACAACTTCGCCAACTGACCCCATTTTTCGGTGATATTTTTCACCCTTCCCTAGAATGCCTACCCTAATTTGGAGTAAACTTCTACTGCTACTTACAGCTATTTCACTCTATTCACATCTACGGTACCTGTAGTTAAATACTTATACATATATTCCTCATTTCCTCTTTCTTCAAGTGCTGGATTTTCACCCACAGCTGCCAATCCACCATTCATTCTGATCTTAACTCCAAACCTCCAATGTCTACAGATTAACCCATCTTTCCCAGTATAGTGCCATTTTATTTTGCAATACATCCTTGTAGCAAATACTTTATATAATAGCTTACATTGAAACAAACGGATTGATGTGTCAATTGTTGTTCTATATGTCAGTTCATAGACTCAATGCCAAGGTATTGGGACATCAAAACCCTGTTCGCAACTGTGGTTTAACACCATTGACTATATTCGAATTCCTTGAATCTGTAGTTGGCTGCCAACTAGGTGGAGAAAATAGAAAATAGTTTCCCCTGTTGCCTTGACGACAGGGCCAACCCACATGAATGTATGTGGTGGTTGGGCAGGGTCAAAGGTGATGTGCTGGAGGGGGAGATGGTTAACGCATGGAGGCTGTATTTTGTACTCCTGAAACGGAATGGGGAATTAGCTTGAATATGTGAATGGGCTTGTGTGTCTGGGAATCTGCGAATGCCCCAATTGTGGGGCTGAACTTGTGGTTCCCCAGGCAACTGAGGCACTTTTTTAGGAACTCTACATTGCATGGGGTCTTTGTTGTTCACTCAGCATGTGGCATACCTCACAACTGACATCTTTTAGATGTCCTGTTTTTTTTTACACTCTGCGACATTAAGGACATTAAGAGTTCTTACTGGGTTAATTGTCCTGTCGCATACTCCTAGAAGGAACCCACTGGGCACAGACATCCGTTCAACGTCTATTCCACGTTGGTTCAACGTCATTTCACTGAAATGACATGGAAACCATGCTGATTCAACCAGTGTGCCCAGTGGGAAGTGTGTTCATTGCCTGATGCCAGACTGCTCGAATGACAAGAACCGGGTTGGGAAGGTTGTTGAAATGACCAGATCGTTGAAATGACCAGATCATCAAATGACACTATATGATTCTTTTACATTTTTCACTGTAGATAATCTTTAGTTAAACTAAAACTAATATGACAGGCATTTCAGTGCTGAAACAGACTGGCATCCTCTCTAGGACAACTGGCATTAGACTTACAGTAACTGACATCAAGTGAGGCCAACTCCATAAGGAACATCGCTTGGAGGACAATGCAGAGCCATACTGTGACTGTAGGCCTGCTGTTAGCTGGGTATTCAAATCGAATCAAATTGTATTTGTCACATGCTCCGAATACAACAGGTACAATACATTCACCTTACCGTGAATGTAAATAGACCGGGTGGCCATTTGATTAATTGTTCAGCCGTCTTATGGCTTGGGGGTAGAAGCTGTTAAGGAGCCTTTTGAACCAAAGACTTGGCACTGCCGTACCGCTTGCCGTGCGGTAGCAGAGAGAACAGTCTATGGGTGACTGGAGTCTTTGTACATTTTTTGTAGTCCACAGTGTCTCTATTGTGCCTCTATCTTTCCCCTGTTAACTAGATGTCTAGTTAGGGAAGCATAATCCTCTGATGTTGCACAGACGACTGCTAGAGTTGAAATTCTAGAGTTGAAATGCTAGATGCTAGAGTTGAAATGCTAGAGTTGACTGCATATGCTAGAGTTGAAATGCTAGAGTTGACTGCTAGATGCTAGAGTTGACTGCTAGATGCTAGAGTTGACTGCTAGATACTCGAGTTGACTGCTAGATACTCGAGTTGACTGCTAGATGTTCGAGTTGACTGCTAGATGCTAGAGTTGACTGCTAGATGCTCGAGTTGACTGCTAGATGCTCGAGTTGACTGCTAGATGCTCGAGTTGACTGCTAGACTCTCGAGTTGACTGCTAGATGCTCGAGTTGACTGCTAGATGCTCGAGTTGACTGCTAGATGCTCGAGCTGACTGCTAGATGCTAGAGTTGATTGCTAGATGCTAGAGTTGAAATGCTAGATGCTAGAGTTGAAATGCTAGAGTTGACTGCTAGATGCTAGAGTTGACTGCTAGATGCTAGAGTTGACTGCTAGAGTTGACTGCTAGATGCTAGAGTTGAAATGCTAGAGTTGATTGCTAGATGCTAGAGTTGACTGCTAGATGCTAGAGTTGACTGCTAGATGCTAGAGTTGACTGCTAGATGCTAGAGTTGACTGCTAGATGCTAGAGTTGACTGCTAGATGCTAGAGTTGACTGCTAGATGCTAGAGTTGACTACTAGATGCTAGAGTTGACTGCTAGATGCTAGAGTTGAAATGCTAGATGCTAGAGTTGAAATGCTAGAGTTGACTGCTAGATGCTAGAGTTGACTGCTAGATGCTAGAGTTGAAATTCTAGAGTTGACTGCTAGATGCTAGAGTTGAAATTCTAGAGTTGACTGCTAGATGCTAGAGTTGACTGCTGTGTGTGTGTGTGTGTGTGTTAAAATCTCCAACCACCCAAGCCATAGACCGTTATCTCTGCACGACAAGAGGTACCAGTGCATCAAGTCTGACACCAACAGGCTCCTGAACAGCTTCTATCCCCAAGCCATAATACTGCTTAATAGCTAACCAAATGGCTACACGGACTATCTGAGGTGACCTTTGCATTTTATTCTTATTTCTTCACTTCCTCAATGAACACTCACAGGACCCTACACACTATGCACACTGATACTCCAACACACACACACACACACACAAACACTCACTCCATCATTTGCTCACTCACACATAATATGCACATACATTTATACTGACTCTACACACCCGTACACCCACTCACAAACAATCATCATTCAAGCTGCTGCTACTCTGTTTATCATATATCCTGATGCCTAGTCACCTTACCCTATACATATCTACCTCTATCGATCCAGTATCCCTGCAAATTGTAAATATAGTAGGGGAGAGCAAGGTAAGTTGTCACACGGGTAAGTTGTCAAAATGTTCATACCTCCAACACTAGAGGCGCTATCTCAAAAATCAAATAGCTAATTTGTGCGACTGCATGTTCTATGTTAAACTTCCTGTTCACGTGTGGTCAAGGTCACTCTAATCTGAGGTGAGCACAAGTTTTTATTCAATAAAACTTTGTTAGGTATGAATGTTCAAAATGATAATCTTGCACTGAGTAGAGGAGACAATAACGTGTCTTTTGATACTTTAGCTGCAGCTAACCTTGAGATTTAGCCAACATTAGCACACATGTCAGTTTGGGGCAAGTTGTCTCAATGACCTTGGGGCAAGTCTTCACCTGTGACAACTTGCCCCAGTATACATAGACACATAGAACATGCTCAAAAAACATTGTGATATCAGCTCTGATAATAGTATTAAATGTTACTGTAAATGGATTATTATATATAGGTATAGTTTAGAGCAGCAGACGTATCCCTGGACTACACAAAGACAGGCTCTGGCGTGTGTGTGTGTCTACTAACACACTACATGCCTACTGTATGAGACAGTATATACACACACACACACACACTACTTCATACAGTGTCATGAATTTAGTGTGGTGTTATGAATTGAATTGTGGTATATACACACATCAATGGGCCACCTGGCAGCAAAGGAAGGGCAAATCCCTCTGGGTGGATGAAAGATGAGCACTTTGTTGACTTCCTGAAACATTCTGTCGAGCATACGAAGTGTTTACTCATTTTGGACAACCAAGAGTCTCATCTGTCCTTTGATGGACTCAATTATGCCAAAGAAAATGGCATAATTATGCTGTCATTATGCTGCCATCCCATTGCTCTGATCGGCTGGTCTGTCTAGGGGCCGCTAAAGAGGCACATCAACACCGCGTGTGATGCCTGGATGAGGAACAATCCCGGGAGGACAATGTGAATTTATGACATTCCTGGGATTGTGACAATCGCCTATCCTCTGGCTGCAACCCCCTTGAACATTCAGGCTGGCTTTAGGGTGGCTGGGGTACAACCTTACAACAGGGATGTATTTCTGGAAACCGAGTTTGCGCCATCCTACGTTACAGATCACCCCATTTAGAACCCAACCCTACCAAGCCCCAGCACCAACCCTGCCCTGCCAGGCACCAGCACCAACCCTGCCCTGCCAGGTCCCAGTACCAACCCTGCCCTGCCAGGCCCCAGCACCAACCCTGCCCTGCCAGGCCCCAGCAACATTCCAGTCCTGCCAGGCCCCAGCACTATTCCAGCCCTACCAGGCCCCAGCACCAACCCTGCCCTGCCAGGCCCCAGCAACATTCCAGTCCTGCCAGGCCCCAGCACCAACCACCAGGCCCCAGCACCATTTCAGCCCTGCCAGGCCGCAGCACAAACCTGCCAGGCCTCAGCACCATTCCAGCCCTGCCTAGCATGAGCTCAGACACAGACCTGCCCAGTTCTTATGCTAGCACCAGCTCACCCTTGCCCAACAATGCCATTGCTGACAGCACACTACCAACTCCAGAGGACATCCGGCCAAATCCAAAAGCTGGCCCCCGAAAACCAGCTTGCAAAGGAAGAAAACTGCGCCAAACAATTCTGACACACCAGTGAAGCAGGCACTAGAAAGGGGAAAGAATAAGGCACAATCTAGCAAAAAGCTGTTTCCAAAGAAAGGGAAGCAAGGGGAGAGTCAAAGTCTGGATCTGCAAAGAACAAGAAGGCAGCTAAAAAAAGAGAAATGGTAGAAGAGTCATCATCAGATGAAGAGGATTGCTTCTGCCTCGTCTGTGTGAAGCCATTTTCAAATCCTTCCAAAGGAGACTTGAGTGAAGTGTGTGAGAGGCAACAAATGGGCCCATGATGCTTGCACCTCAGGCCAGGCAATTTATGTGTGCCAGAACTGTGACTGAAGATGAGTCTGATTAGTCAGATACGGATGTAAGTCGTGTAGGCTGTTACAAAACTGTGTGTTAGTGCATTAGTGTGTTTAAACACCACATCTGTTTTGTTAAGACTTTAAACAAGTTTAAGCAAGTTATCTGCAGCATTACATTACATTCCGATTCCAACAATAACCGTGGATCTATGTGCACGCCAGAGAATGTTCGATTTCAAAGTTCATAGTAAAGTGGCCGTGCCACTTAATTAACGTGTGCTCTGCCAGATATTATTGTTTTGATTGAAAGGCATGATTGTTTTTATTTTGAGTTCTTTGATGAAGTTGAATTTGGTTTTGAATTTGAAATTAAAATCAATATTCACAATGAATTATTTGTGTTCTTATTTCTTGATAATCCAATGTGACAACTTACCCGACGTCCAGTAGTGTGACATTTTATCCACTGATGGGGCAAATTGTCACAAGTGCACTCTCTCTATTTAACGGTCTACAACTCCGGTACTGAAATAAGATATGAAGATGTAATGAATACAACATATGTGCCCAACCAAGACTTCCTTCTTTCATTTGGTATGACATTTATACCATTGGGATGTATTGTGCCCAGTAAATGTTAGACAGCGTGAAAAGTGCGACAACATACCTCACTCTCCCCTACTGGAACTGACCCTGTATATCAAATCATCAAATCAAATTGTATTTGTCACATGCGCCGAATACAACACCTTACAGTGAAATGCTTACTCACGAGCCCCTAACCGACAGTGCAGTTTCAAAAAATACGGATAAGGATAAGAGAGGGGGGGGGGGGGAATGCAAATAGGCTGGGTATAAAAGCCTCTTGGACCTAGACTTGGCACTCCGGTACAAGCGGTAGCTGAGAGAACAGTCTATGACTAGTGTGGCTGGAGTCTTTGACCATTTTTAGGGCCTTCCTCTGACACCGCCTGGTATAGAGGTCCAGGATGGCAGGAAGCTTGGCCCCAGTGATGTACTGGGCTGTTCGCACTACCCTCTGTAGTGCCTTGCGGTCGGAGGCCGAGCAGTTGCCATACCAGGCAGTGATGCAACCAGTCAGGATGCTCTCGATGGTGCAGCTGTAGAACCTTTTGAGTATCTGAGGACCCATGCCCAATCTTTTCAGTCTCCTGAGGGGGAATAGGCTTTGTCATTTCCGCTTCACGACTGTCATGGTGTGCTTGGACTATGTTAGTTTGTTGGTGATGTGGACACCAGGGAACTTGAAGCTCTCAACCTGCTCCACTGCAGCCCCGTTGATGAGAATGGGGCCTCTTTTTCCTGTAGTCCACAATCATCTCCTTTGTCTTGATCACGTTGAGGGAGAGGTTGTTGTCCTGGCACCACACGGCTAGGTCTCTGATCTCTTCCCTATAAGCTGTATATAGTATGCTTACTTACTTAATCGTGTTCTTCTCATTTCTTAATTTGATATCTTCTGTGTTTTATACCTTGTTATTTTTACTTCTACATTGTTATTGATTACTGTATTGTTTGGTTAGATCTAGCAAGAAAGACATTTCACTGTACTTGTGCATGTGACATTACAACTTGAAATGTGTGTGTGTGTGTGTGTGTGTGTGTTTGTGTGTGTTAGGCTAAAATGGGGTATACTATTACCGACAAACTACAAGCGTAACCTAACCACTAGCAGGCATGTTCATGCCCTCAGAGACATTATAAACAATAAAATATATCAAGTTTCACATCAAAGCATTCTCAGTGAGCACTGCAGAAAGCTACCTATTCAGCGTCAGAATGTCTGTTGACATTTATTCACAAATCCTCTTTCACTTAATAAATTAATTATGTTATTACGCTAAGTCAATGCCATTTATATTTTTTCTTGTCTTGACTTGGGTCACTGAGAACATAGATTACAAAATAATACAGCGAAATGATTCTACAAAATTCTCAAAATTAATGCATCAACAAATTGGGGGCATGGTGGTCATCAAATCATAAAAAAACTAAAGCTCTTCTTATTCTCTACATATTCTTATTTTTGTTGATGAGATTGGCATTGTTATTTGATTGTAAAATAGTTGCCAGAAAACCGTTCTTGATCAAAAGGAGTGGAGATGCCGGGGATTGAACCCGGGGCCTCATACATGCAAAGCATGCGCTCTACCACTGAGCTACATCCCCTACTGAGATCAACGTTTAAATTCACCCTATACATACTGAGATATCAAATTTGGTCAAAAATTAAGTTGATAGTGTAGAAGTGTGAAACTACTTGCAACTTTCTGTTGTGCGGAACCTTTGTTCATTCCATGTCTTGCTGCTAAACACGAGTATTACACTGTATCTGGCATGTACATCTCACGGCGCTCTGTTAAACTCCAATGTAAATCTACTACCACCGTGCGGTACGTGGAGGTATATCCTCGGGTTCTCGGCTTCCGGTCTTTGAGGAAGCGTTAGCATAGTCGTCTATTCTCTGGCATTAGATGCAACACCATGGCCGACAAAGCACAGATACAAGAGGCGATTAAAACACAAGGAGAAGTCGTGCGGAAACTAAAGGCAGAAAAAGCAAGCAAAGAACAGGTCAGTATTCAACGCCTAGCACGACGATGTTCCAAAATGTTGTGCGTACAGCGGGACTGATGGGATGAACACGCGTGCTACATATGTCATGAACGAAGCTAGCGTTAGCTGGCTACTCATGCCAAAATACGGGCCTTGCCGGTTCACAGTCTGGTAACTAACTGACTAGATGAATTATCTTCAATTAGAAGTGGAATTTTATGGCTATTACAAAGTAAATCATGGATGCTATTTTTCTTATGCACGTTAGTTAATAATAGTGCTTCAAATTATACAGCTAGTTATCAATCCAAACTGATGCAATCCCCTTAGGATAGTTGTCACTGTGCATGGGCTGGTCATTCATTGTGTAAATTCATGATTCCTTTTAATGGCTGAATGTTGAGCTTCTCCGACCGTCTCTCCCCACCTTTAACTAACTACACAGGTGAGGATAGAGATGATCTGTATGCGTTTTCATTTACTTGGTTGGTTTGATTCTTGGCTGTGATAGGTTGGTTTGATTGACCCCTGCCTCATGTTTTGTCCTCCATGTTGTGATGATGCGTCATGCCCACCCGTCTCCCTAGTGATAGGGTTGCTCACCACTTTTCTCCTGTTCTTCCTGCTCGATGCCAACAACCCTGCTGGGGTCATACCTTCATCTCCTTCCTCTACCTCACACGTCACCATTTGGAATCCAAACACTCCGACTGGATATTCCTGGATAACACTGCGTTTGGATTGGATAACCCTGCCGTCACCTGGCATTCACGGACTGTGGTTATTGGACAACATGGCTTGGTGGGCTTTGCCATTGGACTGTATTGCTGCTCTGATGTGGCACTCCTGAACGGCCATTTTGGTTGTTTTTGTTTTTCGTTTGATTTTGTTTTGCTTTCCCCTGCTGGGATGATTAACCTGGGTATGGCGTCCCTGCGTCTTTATGCGGGGTTGGTGGGCTGTCGGTCTGGATCTTGTGCCCGCTCTCTACGCACCCTCTCTGGGATGACTGTGTCTCAGGTAGGACCCTGACTCTGGAGGGTGGGATGGGGGAGGATCTGTTCCAAGGTTCTGAGGAACATTGAACTGTGTTTGTGTCTTTCTTTCCTAGATTGATGAGGAAGTGGCCAAACTGCTAGAGCTAAAGGTTCAGCTTGGAGGAGATGAAGGCAGACACCAATTCACGCTCAAGACCGCAAAGGTAAGTACTGCCACCATGGAGAGTGCACCTCACAGGCAGCGGGTGATCATGAAGAGAACTTGCTGCATAACATGTTTACTACTAGTCTTTTATTGAAAATCCAAATCAGCAGGTGATGTCTTGCTTATGCGGCAGCGTAGCCTAGTGGTTAGAGCGCTGGACTAGTAACCGGAAGGTTGCGAGTTCAAACCCCCGAGCTGACAAGGTACAAATCTGTCGTTCTGCCCCTGAACAGGCAGTTAACCCACTGTTCCCAGGCCGTCATTGAAAATAAGAATGTGTTCTTAACTGACTTGCCTGGTTAAATAAAGGTAAAATAAAAATAAATAAAAAAATGCACTCTTTCTCTCCCTCCATCTCTCTCAGGGAACCAGGGACTATAACCCTAAGCAGATGGCCATCAGAGAGAAAGTCTTCAACACCATCATCAGCTGTTTTAAACGCCACGGAGCCGAGAACATCGACACACCCGTCTTTGAGCTGAAGGTGTGTGGGAGGCAGAGAGAGAGAGACACACACACTGTTGACAATGAATAGAACGTTGTAAACTAGCCGGTGGATTTGTAATAAATCTGGATTTTGTGCTTATGTTGACAATTTGTAGGAAACGTTGACAGGAAAGTATGGTGAGGATTCTAAGCTCATCTACGACCTGAAGGACCAAGGAGGAGAGCTGCTGTCCCTTAGATACGATCTCACTGTATCCTTGTATTAGTCCTGATGCGTACATTGCTAAGTGGGCTAGCCTGCAAGCTGGTCAGGTAATTCCCTATGTTTTTCATGGTCATGCCTCGAAAGCAAACCAACTGGTGGATTTTAACAAGGTTAGGAGCCAATCGGGTGTCTACTAGTCCTTGACCCCACCCCCTCCCAGGTGCCTTTCGCCCGTTACCTGGCCATGAACAAGGTCACCAACATCAAGCGCTACCACATTGCCAAGGTCTATCGTCGTGACAACCCCGCCATGACCCGCGGCCGCTACAGGGAGTTCTATCAGTGTGTAAGCGTCAGAGCGAACCCTGGTTCAACCGTTCATATCAGCCATAACACTGGAATCATTTTTGCTTTCTGCTACATCCAGATGTTTGTGGATACGCATGACCCATTTTCTTGCTAACTGTGTTTCTCCGCCTCCCAGGATTTTGACATTGCAGGCCAGTACGACCCCATGATCCCAGACGCTGAGTGCCTGAAGATCGTCCACGAGATCCTGAGTGAGCTGGAGCTGGGAGACTTCCGCATCAAGGTAGGTCAGAGACACACAGCACCCGTGGTAAAACATCCTGTGATGCGATATGAGGCAAGGAATACACAGAAGGTCTGTATGTATGGCCAGACTCATCCTAACTCCCCTCCCCGCTGTAATATCCTCTCTGTGCAGGTGAACGACAGACGTATTCTAGATGGGATGTTTGCAGTGTGTGGAGTTCCGGATGACAAGTTCCGCACCATCTGCTCCACAGTGGACAAACTGGACAAGGTAAACCCACTGCACCCAAACCTTATGTGGTTAAGGAAATGGAATGCTAAACGGTAAACATGAATAATGTTTTAATATGCAAACCAAGTAAATAAAGGATTTTTTCTCTCTGCCTTTTCTATGCTGCTCCCTGCTTTTCTCTCCCACCTTTGTGTTCTCTCTTCACCCTACACCCCAGATGTCTTGGGAGGATGTGAGGAGTGAAATGGTGAAGGAGAAGGGTCTGTCTGAGGAAGCAGCCGACCAGATCGGACAGTATGTCAGCTTGCAGGGTGAGGACAGGTCACACACACACAGAGACGGACCTTTGACCTTTCCCCTGGTCTGACCCTGTTTGTGATTGGTGTGTGTTCCAGGGGGGATGGACCTAGCTGAGCGCCTGCTGCAGGATGCTAAGATGTCACAGAGCAAGCAGGCGTGTGCCGGCCTCACAGACATGAAGCAGCTCTTCAGCTACCTCCAGCTCTTCCAGGTTACAGACAAGGTGAGGGGTCAGAGGTGACAGGTTATCTGGTTATCTGGTGACCAAGGTGATATGACAGGTAATGCGTCTATAGAAATCTGTCCCATCAACAGCCTACTCCGTAGAGGCATTTAGTTCTCAATGAACAGTAACTGTTTTTTGGGGGGTCAGGGGTTAGATAGATAATGTCATGATATGATCAGCTGAAATAAGTCTGAGGATGCAGTCCTTTTTTCCAAATCCCTCGCCTCGTGTTCCTTCCTACTGTCTCCTTTTAATCTGTCCTCTCCCTCCTTTCTCTCTTCCCCCTCTCCCAGGTGGTGTTTGACCTGAGTCTGGCCCGTGGGTTGGACTACTACACAGGTGTGATTTATGAGGCCATTCTGACCCAGACCGGCCCGGTCCCAGTGGCGGCAGCCCAGAACGGGGCGGGCGAGAAGGCTGAGGAAGGTGTGAGCGTGGGTAGCGTGGCGGGCGGTGGGCGCTACGACGGCCTGGTGGGCATGTTCGACCCCAAGGGCAGGAAGGTGCCGTGTGTGGGGGTCAGCATCGGCATCGAGAGGGTCTTCTCCATCATGGAGCAGAAGGCTGAGGTAAGGAAGGGGGACGGGGCATTATCAACAGCCAGCTCTCCCCACAGGCTGGTCTGTTCATGAATGTGTCAGAGAGAAACTCTGTGTGGCTGACTGGTGTGTTGGGGTCTGGCTCCCCCAGGCATCGGCGGAGAAGGTGCGAACCACAGAGACTCAAGTCATGGTGGCCTCGGCACAGAAAAACCTTCTGGAGGAGAGACTCCGACTGACCGCTGAACTGTGGAACGCTGGGATCAAGGTGTGTGTGTGTGTGTGTGTGTGTGTTCGATTTGAGATTGACACGGTGAGTCAGAGATGGTGCGTGTGTAGAGTTGATTTCCACTGGTGAAACGGCTGAGTGTGAGCTGTGGCTATTCATAAGAGGAACCTTTATATAACTGTGTGTTGTCAGGCAGAGGTGATGTATAAGAAGAACCCCAAGCTGCTGAGCCAGCTGCAGCACTGTGAGGACTCTGGGATCCCCCTGGTGGCAATCCTGGGTGAGCAGGAGCTCAAGGACGGGGTGGTGAAGCTCCGAACGGTCCACAGCCGAGAGGAGGTGAGATTCTCATACACACACAGCATCTCTGTCAGTTAAACACACACACACTCTTGAATAAAACACCACGTTTTTGTTTTTTTCTCAGATTGACGTGTCCAGAGCCAAACTAGTGGAGGAGATCAAGAGAAGGACCTCGGACGTCTAAGTCGTGGTTTTGCCTGACAACACCCCGCCTCATCATCCGATTGGCTCAAGAAGTTGTTTACCACAGGTCTCACCGCTGACCACACAAAGCCCTCAACATGCCTACCAAGACATCACGTCTCAACTGCAGAAGATTTCCCAATAGTTTCATTTGTCCAGGCTTTGCATATTAGTGGTCTCAAAAGGCAGTGGTTTCATGCCGACTACCCAGACACCTACGTACTCTCAAGGACGAGGAGCTTTGATTATGTACATAAGACAATAGTATGACATGGGTAACATTTCAGTAGTCACTGTATTAGTCTTAGCCCTAAAGGTTAATCTGCCTATATAGGAAAAATTTAAATGCCTGTCTTATCAGCATACCAATAAACGGATATTTACCTCCACCTTAAGAGATTGATTTACAACCGGTGTATTCAACAGCAGGTTACAATTTAATGTGGTCTGTCGTGTTTTAGAAAACCTACTTGAATAACTAAAACGAGAAACTGTCAAATTACAATAGTAAAAACATTGGCCTGCAATAAATGCTACACAGTCCACAAGTGTTGGATATTCCCAAAACAATATAGGACATTTACCCCCTGTGAATTCTTCCTGTGTTTTACTAAAAGGGAATGCTGTTAAGTGGTTTGCAGCATCCTGAAAAGATGCAGTATGTAAATGCTTACTAAATGTACATTTGTTCAGCTGAACTATCAAGCTGTTGAGTGTTCATTGTTGACGGATGTAACCCTAGTCTGTTGCTTCCTCCAGGATGCTCCCAACCACCACCAGCATTCCCTAATACTACAGGGGTTACATCCAGTCCTTGTGAAAAGACCTCAAATGTACATTTATGGAATCCATGTGGGATATTTCAGATGTATAATACCTACCACCCTGAACTCCATATTAGACAGCCAAACAACTGACATTTATTACAAATATTTTTATTCAAATTAGAAAACAGGCAAAAGTAAAATCACGCATCTACTCACGATTTACTACATTTAAAAGAGTGCAAGACAAGTATTTTCACAATTAAAACAAAACGTGAAGTACAGTAGCGGCTCTGGGTGATATCAGGCCCCGCGCTGAGGACCTGCTGGGCTGTAGCTCTGCGAGCCTCCTGTATAGCTCAGGAACCATGTGTCGGTACTGCAGGTCGTTGAGGAGCTTACCCTGCCCGTACACCCTGGAGCAGAGCTGCTGCGTCCATAGGAGGCACCTTAGACATCCTCCAGGGGGAAACAGGAGCTGTGTGCACCATGGGAGAGCCCCACAGCCCAGCAGAACGCAGGGGAGATCGGGGGCTGTCGAGGAGGAAGCGGCAGGGAGAGGTGGGGGGGTCTGGAAGGCTTGTGCTCGGGCCTGCCACTTCACAATGATGGCCAGTCTGAAGCGCTTCTTAACGGCTGCAGAAATAGGGAGAGGGGACGGGATGATTGACGGAGAGGTGCGAGCATTTAAAATGTAAACGAGATAACAGAAAGCGGTGAATACTCTGATCATTGGAGATTGGTTCTAAAAATCATGGTTCTAGTTCAATTTAAGAGTTTTGAACGAAGAGCGGTTTGGGAGCCTAATGGGCCTGCCGGCTCACCGAGAAAAAAAACACAATGTCATCACTATTTGATGACAGACATGTGGGTCTTGCAATAGACTAGCCAAAACACCAGCCAATTAGCTGCTTTTGCAAACAGGGGCCTGTTGCACAAAACTAGGATAAGGGATTAAGCCAGGATATCTTGGTGATCCTGGCTCAATTGATCCGTAATCCGGTTGCACTAAAGATGGATAGGGGGCAGGAGGATATGTTATGGTATAAATTACCATGGAGATTTATTCTGTGGAGCTAGCCTGCTCCAGACCAGGCTAAATTCCAGGATCTATTTAATCTCATCCCTAATGTCAGTCAGCAGTCACCACAAATGGAAACCAATAGTTATTTCACTGCTCACTATACATTGTTATCACATATAACTAGACCCACTGTTATTATTTAAACGTTTGTGATCATTAATTTCAATGATTTTGGATAAAAATTGATTTTTAGATGTTGCTATCATTAGATAATTTACAGTTTCCCATAGACTATAAGGCTATATATAAAATGATAGAATATTAGGGCCACAGAGGGGAAAAAAAACACAAGTCATAATATTGTAACCAGTTGTTTTAAAGGAGGACAGTTGTTAAAATGACAGATGTGGGGCATTTCGTGAAATTGTACTTCAGTATGGTTTCATAAACAAAGACATGCTGATGTGCCAGAATATTAAGTATCACATTGTCATAAGTATCAAAACTGTAAAAACAATATGTAGCTTTTCTGCAGAAAGAACCAGCCTCATAAATTTATGACTTTATCCTTTTTCTTCAGTGTGGCCCTAGTACTCTGTCATATAAACAAATACACATTCCATATGAATATAAAAACACAATGTGTAACATTATGTTCCTTTATTGAATAAGGACAAAACAAAGCAGGTAAACCATCAGCTCCTTTCGAAACTGAAGTCACAGTGACTCTACAAGATGGAAAGCACAGAATCCAAGCATATTATACAAAATGATACATACACATTCAAAGGTCTGTATATAACACACCCTGCATGTCTGCACACTAAAATAAATGCAGGACAAATCCATACACATCAACTGAACAGACAAATGAATGGATGCAGTAGCCTCCCTGCAGCCTTGTATTACACACAGTATACCGCACAAACATCATAAGAGGCCAAATTCGTCAAAAAACGAACCCAAAAAAAACCAAATTCCTCTGCCACCGCAGGACATATTTAACCAAAATTGAAAGCACACATACTAACTAAAATAATTCAACACATATTGGGCCCTCAGCAGCCGACCACTGTCGTCATCAGGGAAGATTGCCGGATTGTCCCAGTCCATGGCTGGTGGCACTCTGGGGGCCCTCTCCTTCCTCAGGAAGGCCACATTGTGGAGGACAGCACAAGCCACAGTAATATCACATGCCCTAACAGGGCTGACCCTTAATTTGTGAAGGCAGTGAAAGCGTGCCTTCAGGAGGCCAAAGGTCATTTCAACTCTGGCCCTGGTATGGGCATGGTTGTAGGCCTGCTGTGCTTCCTGGGGGTCTGTGAAAGGTGTCAGGAGAAAAGGCTGGCAGTCTCCCAGCAACACACCAGTGCACACCAGTGCAGTCCACTGCACCAATGACATTGGGGAAACCTGTCACACAAAGTAATGAGTATCCTACTATGTGTTAACAGTTGTCCTGTAATTTGTAGATCCTCTTACCTGCAATCCTATAGAACTCCTCTTTGATGTCACAGAGTCTTCTGTGGCCAGGGAAGGAGATGAAGACATCTGCTAATGCTTTGATAGCCAGACACACAGTCATTATTGTGCGGCAAATTGTGGCCTTGTTCAGCTGTTCTGCATCCCCCACTGAGTACAGGAAGGCTCCACTAGCAAAAAAGCGCAAGGCCACACAAACCATTTGCTCCACACTCAGTGCATGGCTCCGTGCAGTGCGGTGCTTAATCCTGGGACCCAGTAGTCTGCATAGATACCTGATGCCATCTGCAGAAAACCTGTATCTTTCATATAGATGGTCATCAGGGAAGGCCAGTGGGTCCAACCGGTCCCTGAAGACCCTTTCTCGCCTGAATGCTCTCCTCAGCACAAGTGCTTCTTCATCCACCACATCTCGCACGAATGGGCATGCCATTGTCAGAGCAGAAAGGAACACACAATTTTGGGCCTTCATATAGGCTAGTGGCCACACCTGGTGCTGGGGGGGTGGGCAAAAGAGGGCGATGCCTTATAACGATGACTTGGTTGTACTGATTGCTGGGAAAATAAAAAAAACCTTAGAAAGATGCCACCGTCCTGTGTGCTCACAATAAGAGCTCATATGTCATGGCTCACTTGACTTTACGAGAATATACCTAATTTTTATTTTGAGCTGTGTCATCTTCTTGGAGCTGGGGGAGGAAAGAAAAATAATGATTAATACATTTGTGTTACAGTTAGCATACAGTGTACATTGAAGGCATATCTCACCTCCCTCTCAAGGTTTTTATTTCAAGGTCCAGTTTCCTAATTGTCCTCTTTTTTATTTCGAACTCCAGTGCAAGATTTTCCATCTTTTTCTTCTTGTACTGAATGTCTATGTCTGCCAGTTCTATTTGGCGCCGGAGGTGGTTGCCATACAACTTTCTGATAGCTTGTGAGCTCTGTGAACACAATACAATTAGCGCAGCTGGAATTTGGCAGGATGTGGTGTCCTTTTATTAATACGCACTATGTTGCCAGGCTGGTTTTCCCACTGTATAGCATCTGGGTCCTGTAAAAGAAATTAGATTTTTTGATTTTGATGAGGACTCCTCACCATTGTAGAGTAAATAGTACTTTCACAGTCTTAACATGATACCTCATGCCTTCTGGAATCCAGAGAGATGGTCTCCTCCTCATCATCGTCTCCATCATGTGCTGTTGCTGCTGCACTGGGGCCTTCACCCTATCACATTTAATCGGATTCATATTGAAGCTAGTAGACAAGACATGCCAGGCCTACAGTATGCCTTTGATGGAGTACTCACTGGATCAGCATCGTCTGGTGCTTGTGCTGGTGGCTCTAACAGGAACACAGTGCTGCCAGACACTGCAAGGCAATAGGTAAACCAAAGTCAGACAGTCCAAATTGATTCAATATGAATGTGGTTGTAGCCCATGTAGAGATGGAAGGACATACCTTGAATGAAGCGGGTGGCATCTTGGGAGGAACCTATGCTCGTCTCTTTCCCCCCAGGGATCCCCTCTAAGACGGGCCTGCCTTTATTTAGCTCCAAGGCCATGTCCTCTGCTGGGGTAAGGTCAGCCTTTGGTGACCCACCACCCGTGCCTTGTCTGTGGGTATTCTTTTTCACTGCTAAAACAGTACAGACAATGTGTGAGCAGGCACCTTCTGGGTACAATATATGCTTGTGCTTTGTTAAATATTAGTCAGGGACCATACCATTCTGCAGAATGTTCTTGTATTTGATTTTGACCTGCTGCCATGTCCGTTTTGGCCCGTTCATGTTTAATCTACACACACACACACACACACACACACATTTAATGGAGTCACACTGCAAAAAATTACTTGGTATTTTTGTCTTGTTTTCAGTAAAAATATCAAAAAATTTATCATAGCTTTATACAGTGTGATGGAGTTACTTTACACAATTTCACTCATATCTGCAGTGCATTTCAATAAAAAATTTAACCGTTTCATAATTACAGTACAACTGCATTTTTGGAGATGTGAATTAAATATTTGAATTGTAATTGTGATGTTTCAGCGGAGCGGTGAGTGTGTAATTGTGCACTACTTACGCATTCAGGCGGTCTGCAATACTTTGCCACGCTTTTTCTCTTTGCTTTATCACTGTGGCGGTGTTGCCTTTCTTCTTAATTATATCTTTTACCTCCTCGTATGCCTCCATGAGGATTTGTGCTTCCGACGGGGAAAAGTACGCGGCTCTAGTTGCCATGGTAAATCAGTTAATCTGTGATATGTGGCGGGGTCTATTTGAGTGAGCCGTGAGCGCGCACCTATCCAGGATTGGTTTCACCTGGCTTAATGAATCCGTGTCTGCTCATCCTGGCTTGGTCTTTGTGCAACCAATTAAGCCTGGACGCACATGTTTTGGCTTCATTGAGCTCAGCTGAGTCATTTATCCCGGATGTCTTAATTCTACTTTTGTGCAACAGGCCCCAGGGCGACTGACAATACATTTGTGGTGACGGAAAGGCCATTTGCAGCAAGACAAATGTTGAACATCATCCGGAGAAGAAACCTCAAGTATTTTAACTGCACGGGGTCTCAGAGAGGTAGTCCTAGATGAATTTCTAACAGGTGCATCCTTCAGCCTGCGTTATTTCAGAGCTGTATCATTTTAATCTTTGAATGAAAAAAATGATAAAGGGAAACAGGATTCTACAAGGATGACGGTAGTCCCCTATTTGGAGGGATGCAACTACACTTTTCTCTCACAAGATGTCAGCATCTCACCAGGTCTGTTGTAAGTAGGCTTATAGTCATCATCATCAAACTCTCAATAGGATCTTGAGCTTCTCAGCACATCCTCAAGCACATAGTCTGTGCGCTGCCAGTGTTTCTGGGTTGTGTGTAACAGTATTGTATCCATCCCTCAACCAGGGCTCAAACCAGGGACCCTCTACACAAATCGACAACAGTCACCCATGAAGCATCGGTACCTATCGCTCCACAGAAGTCATGGTCTTTGCAAAGCAAGGGAAACAACTACTCCAAGGTCTCAGCGAGTGACGCTAACTAGAATTGCTTGACTGTTTGGTGTGGTTTTGCTTTGTAGTGTGACGTAGCCAGGCATCACTACAGATGTCTCTGTGTCTGAGTCTTGTCATTAAAGGAGTGTGTCATTCCCGCTGCTAGCCATTCTCCCTCACATCTGCATATCAAGGTCTGCTATCTCTCTGTGTGTGTAACACATACATCCTGTAAAACATGTTTTAAAGACCAACCGTGTGAGGGTGGTTGGGTCGGGTGGGTGGTCTGTGTTGTGGTGCTGGTGTGTGTGTGTGTTACCGTTGGTAATTAGATGTGTTCATTTGAGTCTGAGGGGAATAAGAATTGGCTTTGAACTTGTTTGCTCTGTGATCCACTGTGTGATAGCAGGGGCTGTCTGTCTGGGTCCAAAACAACACAGTGGGGGTGGTGGATAAACCGTGTTTGGAGAATTGACTACTGTGGAGTAGTTTGGCCATGTCTTTGCAGGGGTGCACTGCACCTTCGGATGACTTTTATGGATTTCTGATAATGGCTTTCGGAGCAGCTTGTTAATTTCCCTCTGCCAAAAAAAAGGAGATGGAAAGTTGGAGAGAAAGAGAGGGACACACTGTTTCCTCTTAGACTGTTCCCAGTAGAGTGCTTTATCTGAAGTGTCTCTATGAAACAAAGTGAATTACTGTATCTAGACTGGCCAGATAAGAGCCCTGCTTCAAGCTAATGAGATTTACATCAAGGTCCTGAACATTTTTATTGACCATGGCTTCTGGACTTGATGCTGAGGTGGATATAGATGAATGGGTTTCCCCCTGTGTGCTTGTTTGAAGGTTTCCTCCCTTCTCTCTACACCATCCTGTGCGTGTCTGTGTGCCTTTCCATGATTGGGTGAGTGACTGTGCAATATAAAGTGTTGACGTGTGCGGCAAAGGAACACACACCCCCATTACACACAACAGCACAGGGCCATTGAGTGGTTACACGGCACTGTGTCACGCGTAAATGTGTTTATTAGTCTACACAAAACCAACTAGATTATTTAGTGCTGCAAGTTGTTACATCATTGGTAGCATAACTGCTGCCTGCCATATTGGCCTTGGTTAGGAGACAGATATGGTACATGACAGTAGCAGGGAGCCACAGGGGACAGTCTTCCCATTGAAAATACGTTTTATTACTGTGAAGTTGTGAGCAACTGTGTTGGTGAAGAAATATAATGTCTTCGTAATTGAAAAAATATTTCAAACTGAGCTGGCTTCTGCTATTTTATGCTGCTGCCTTTGGGTAATTTTCAGCTTTTGTATCTCTTAATTTTAAAAACTAGGAGGTACATTTGAAGTAGAGGTGAAGGTTCCAGAATATCTACTCCTGTCAGAGTCCAATTAGTCTCTGAGACTGTGTCACTCTGTTGCTAAGAAGTGTCAGCTGCATAGCGGCAGCAGATTCTGAGCCGTAGGGCCTTGGGATGCTCTCACACACACACACACACACACACACACACACACACACAGCTGTGTCCCCGCCTCTCTCACCTAAACATCAGGGACAGGGAGTGATCTCTTTCCCCAGTCTAACCTGAGGGCGTGCCCTGGGCAGCGTCAATCTGTTTCCTGTCACCCTGCATCTGCCGTTACACAACTCCCAACAAGTCTTCAAGACTTTGAAACAGACTTTAATAATCTGAGTGTGTGAGTTTCAACATCAGCATCGTATACTGTGTAGAAAACTTTAGGAACACCTACTCTTTCCATGACATAAACTGCCCAGGTGAATCCAGCTGAAAGCTATGATCCCTTATTGAGGTCACTTGTTAAATCCACTTCAATCAGTGTAGATGAAGGGGAGGAGACAGGTTAAAGAAGGGTTTTTAAACCTTGAGACAGTTGAGACATGGATGTGTGTGCCATTCAGAGGGTGAACGAGCAAGAAAAAATATTGAAGTGCATTAAACGGGGTATGGTCTTAGGATCCCGGCGCACCGGTTTGTCAAGAACTGCAACGCGGCTGGGTATTTTCATGCTCAACAGTTTCCCGACCATCAAGAATGGTCTACCATCCCAAAGGACATCCAGCCAACTTGACACAACTGTGGGAAGCATTGGAATTAACATGGGCCAGCATCCCTGTGGAACGCTTTCAACACATTGTAGAGTCCTTGCCCTGACGAAGTGAGGCTGTTCCGAGGGCGAACAGTGTTCCTAATATTTTGTACACTCAGTGTATTTGCTTGGTTATGAGAAGGACCTTGATGTTGGCTTCTGAATTGCTGAGGGCTAGCAGGGCTTTTTCTTACTCAGGACTTTGTTCATGTATTTTTCAAACGGTGACCTCGGCAACATTCAGAATATGTATCAGCATTTTATTTATGCAGTATGTTTTGG
Organism: Oncorhynchus kisutch; assembly: GCF_002021735.2. Taxonomy (NCBI): domain Eukaryota; kingdom Metazoa; phylum Chordata; class Actinopteri; order Salmoniformes; family Salmonidae; genus Oncorhynchus; species Oncorhynchus kisutch. The sequence continues at coordinate 31,680,620 of NC_034188.2, read as the reverse complement.
AGTTGGTCTTTCTTGAAAATAACTATAGATACTGTGAAAAAGAAGCCACTTGTTGGTCAATAAAATGTGTTGTTTTTATGGTACCTGTGTATAGAGCCAGATTACCAGATTCAATTATATTTAAAAGTAGGATTTACTGTGTTTCTGTCATGTTTTTTATGGTGTGTGTGTGTGTGTGCGCGCGTGTGTATGTCGCTCAGTTGGGCCAGTAAGCAAAGCGCTGCTGGTTCGAATCCCTGGTGGAAAAATCTGCCATTCTGCCCTTGTGCAAGGCAATTAACCCCCGACAACAACTGCTCCCCGGGCTCTGATGACGTGGATGTCGATTTAAGGCATCCCCCGCACCTCTCTTATTAAGAGGGGCTGGGTGAAATGCAGAAGACACATTTCAGTTGAATGCATTCAGTTGTGTAACTGACTAGGTTTCCATCTTTCCCAGTTGTGAAAAATCTCTCGGTCTCCCTCCCTCTCTCTCTCTCTCCCTCCCAGTAGATGTGTGTCTGGGCACGGCTGATCAGTGGCAGACGGGCCTAATTCAACCAGGTGATAACATGTGTCCTTTGTGCGGGGGTCAGTACTGTAGCTAATTTGTATTGCTGTGTGTAGTTGAGCGTGTTGGTCAATATTAGCTCTGGAGGCTCTTTCTCAAAGGGATGTGTTTGCTCTCCTTTTCTCCCTCCCTCCCTCATACCTCCCAACCCCCGCCCCCTGATGCTCCTGATAGTGATACGCGTGGAGCCGAGCAGTCACTCACCAGGAGAGACGTGTCTATGTACTGTGACAACATTAAAACACAGCCACCAGCAGATGTTTAATAAGGAAGTGTGTGGAGCAGCGTGCGTTGAGGCAGTAGAACTGAGCTTAAATTTGACCTGACCGTCCCAGTGTGACTGTAATATAAAGGAGATTTTCAATTAAACCTACATGGAAACTTTTTGCATACAAATGTATGTTTATTTATTTCACCAAGGAAGTTGACTGAGAACACATTCTCATTTACAGCAACGACCAGGGAAATGGATACGGGGAGAGGAGGGGGGATGAATGAGCCAATTGGAAGCTGGGGATGATTAGGTGACCATGATGGTATGAGGGCCAGATTGGGGGAATTTGGCCAGGACAAGCCAGCAGTGGGGATGCAGGGTGGTATGCTGCTGGCATCATTGGATGTGTGTCTGTGTCTGTGCGTGTTTGTGGGTGCACATGAATGTGTCGTTGTGAACAGTGCCTTCAGTGCCAAATTTTTCCACATTTTGTTACGTTTCAGCCTTATTCTAAAATGGATTATATAATTTTTTCCCTCATCAATCTACACACAATACCCCATAATGACAAAGCGAAAATAAAATAAATAAATAAATAACAGAAATACCTTATTTACATAAGTATTCAGGCCCTTTGGTACGAGACTCGAAATTGAGTTCATGTGCATCCTGTTTTCATTGATCATTCTTGAGATGTTTCTACAACTTGATTGGAGTTCACCTGTGGTAAATTTAATTGATTGGACATGATTTAGAAAAGCACACACCTGTCTATACAAGGTCCTGCAGTTGACTGCATGTCAAAGCAAAAACCAAGCCATGAGGTCGAAGGAATTGCCGGGGAGCTCCGAAACAGGATTGTATTGAGGCACAGATCTGGGGAAGGGTACTAACAAATGTCTGCAGCATTGAAGGTCCCCAAGAACACATTGGCTTCCATCATTCTAAAAATTAAAGAGGTTTGGAACCACCAAGACTCTTTCTCCGCCCGGCCAAACTGAGCAATTGGGAGAGAAAGGCTTTAGTCAGGGAGGTGACCAAGAACCTGATGGAGTTCCTCTGTGGAGATGGGAGAACCATCCACAAGGACAACTGTCTCTGCAGCACTCCACCAATCAGGCCTTTATGGTAGAGTGGCCAGATGGAAGCCACTCCTCAGTAAAAGGCATATGACAGCCTGCTTGGAGTATGCCAAAAGGCACCTCAATGACTCTCAGACCATGAGAAACAAGATTCTCTGGTCTGATAAAGACCAAGATTTGGCCTGAATGCCAAGCGTCACATCTGGAGGAAACCTGGCACCATCCCTAAGGTGAAGCATGGTGGTGGTAGCATCATGCTGTGGGGATGTTTTTCAGCAGCAGGGACTGGAAGACTAGTCGGGATTGAGGGAAAGATGAACGGAGCAAAGTACAGAGCGATCCTTTATGTAAACCTGCTCAAGAGCACTCAGGACCTCAGACTGGGACAACAGTTCAATGACCGTAAGCACACAGCTAAGACAATGCAGGAGTGGCTTTGGGACAAGTCTCTGAATGTCCTTGAGAGGCCTAGCCAGATCCCAGACTTGAACCCGATCGAACATCTTTGAAGATACCTGAAAATAGCTGTGCAGCGATGCTTCCCATCCAACCTGATAGAACTTGAGAGGATCTGCAGAGAATAATGGGAGAAATCAATCAAATCTATTTATAAAGCCCTTCTTACATCAGCTGATGTCACAAAGTCTGCACAGAAACCCAGCCTAAAACCTCCAACAGCAAGCAATGCAGGTGTAGAAGCACGGTGGCTAGGAAAAACTCCCTAGAATGGCCAGAACCTAGGACGAAACCTAGCGAGGAACCAGGCTATGAGGGGTGGCCAGTCCTCTTCTGGCTGTGCCGGGTGGAGATTATAACAGAACATGGCCAAGATGTTCAAATGTTCATAGATGACCAGCATGGTCAAATAATAATAATCACAGTGGTTGTAGAGGGTGCAACAGGTCAGCACCTCAGGAGTAAATGTCAGTTAGCTTTTCATAGCCGAGTTAGCTTTTCATTCAGGGTATCTCTACCGCTCCTGCTGTCTCTAGAGAGTTGAAAACAGCAGGTCTGAGGCAAGGTAGCACGTCCGGTGAACAGGTCAGGGTTCCATAGCCGCAGGCAGAACAGTTGAAACTGGAGCAGCAGCATGGCCAGGTGGACTGGGAACAGCGAGGGGTCATCAGGCCAGGTAGTCCTGAGGCATGATCCTAGGGTTCAGGTCCTCCGAGAGAGAGAGAGGAGAGAGAGAATACTTAAATTCACACAGGACACCGGTAGAACAGGAGAAATACTCCAGATATAACAGACTGACCCTAGCCCACGGACACAAACTATTGCAGCATAAATACTGGAGACCGAGACAGGAGGGGTCGGGAGACACTGTGGACCCGTCCGACGATACCCCCAGACAGGGCCAAACAGGCAGGATATAACACCAGCCACTTTGCCAAAGCACAGCCCCCACACCATTAGAGGGATATCTTCAACCACCAACTTACTATCTTGAGACAAGGCCGAGTATAGCCCACGAAGATCTCCCCCACGGCACGAACCCAGCAGGGGTCGCCAACCCGGACAGGAAGATCACATCAGTGACTCAAGTGACGCACCCCTTGCACCCCGGCATGGAAGAGCACTAGAAAGCCAGTGATGCCATGGAAGAGCACCAGAAAGCCAGTGACTCAGACCCTGTAATAGGGTTTGAGGCAGAGAATCCCAGTGGAGAGAGGGGAACCGGCCAGGCAGAGACAGCAAGGGCGGTTCGTTGCTCCAGAGCCTTTCCGTTTACATTCACACTCCTGGGCCAGACTACACTCAATCATAGGACCTACTGAAGAGATGAGTCTTCAATCAAGACTTGAAGGTCGAGACCGAGTCTGCGTCTCTCACATGGATAGGCAGACCATTCCCTAAAAATGGAACTCTATAGGAGAAAGCCCTGACTCCAGTTGTTTACTTAGAAATTCTAGGGACAGCAAGGAGGCCTGCGTCTTGTGACCGTAGTGTATGTGTAGGTATGTACAGCAGGACCAAATCGGAAAGCTAGGTAGGAGAAAATCACCAAATAAAGGTGTGCCAAGCTTGTATCGTCATACCCAAAAAGACTGAAGGCTGTTATGGCAGCTAAAGGTGCTTCAACAAAGTACTGAGTAAAGAGTCTGAATACTTATGTAAATGTGATATTTCCATGTTTTTATACATTTGAAAAAGTTTCTATAGACTGGTTTTTGCTTTGTCATTATGGGGTATTGTGTGTAGACGGATGAGGATAAGAACAAATCTATTTCAGAGTAAGTCTGTATATGGTGTCATTGACGTTTGAGGGAATCTATAATGTGTATGGGTTTGCTGACAACATCACGAGAACACTGTGCACGCTTCAATGGGGCAGAAGTCTGTGAGTTGTTGTGATTCTGTATGGTTAGATAGCTACCAACAATGAAACTGCCCTCTGGGGAATCGTAAGTGACTCATTTCATCTAGTTTCATCTTGTTCTTGACACCACGTCTTGTTTTGATGATGTGTTTTGACTGATTTCATGTTAATGTTAATATGGCTCAAATCTTATTTGTCACAAGCCCGAATACAAACGTACAATGAAATGCTTACTTACAAGCCCTTAACCAACAATGCAGTTTTAAGAAAACACACAAAAAAAGTAACAAATAATTAAAGAGCAGCAGTAAAATTACAATAGTGAGGCTATATACAGGGGGTACCAGTGTTGCCAACTAATTTTCAGGGTAAGTTGCTAGAGGCAGGTTGATTTGTTGCTAAAAGTTGCTAAATGACGTTGTGATGTCATTGCGTGATAACGTAAAACTGCGTCATTACGTAGAATACATAATTAACGTTACTCAAATTGACTGGCCATCTCAGCAAAAAAATATGATTTGACATTTGTTCAGGTACAGACTCCCAATCCTTTCTGTACTTCTGGCTGTACAATTTTGATTGAGACATGTTGATTGATGTTGTAAGTTTTGTTCAAGATCAAACATTCGTGACCAACTATATTCATTGGGTTTGGCTCGTCGAACCAGTCAGCCAACAATGATTTGCAATTTACTGAAATTGCTGCTGGCCTGCTGCTGCCTGTACACGAACTGAGCGCCTGCTGCTGACGTCACGCACAATGCACTTTTGCAGCCAGGCACGTGTGTTGTGACTGAGTGTGTGACAAAGAACATCGTTTTTGTATCATTTTCGAGGGAAAATGCGTGAATTTTAGCGTTTAGGTCACTTTTCAAAAGTTGCTAAAAGTTCCAAATAAAAAAATTCAAGTAGCTACATTTGTTGCTAGGTGCTGTCTGTAAAAAAAAGTTGCTAAATCTAGCAACAAAATTGCTAAGTTGGCATCACTGGGGGGTACCGGTACAGAGTCAATGTGTAGGGCCACCAGTTAGTTGCGGTAATTGAGGTAATATGTACATGTAGGTAGAGTTAATGTGACTATGCATAGATAATAACAGAGAGTAGCAGCAGCGTAGAGGGGGCGGGGGCAATGCAAATAGTCTGGGTAGCCATTTGATTAGATGTAAGACTCCTGAACATAAGACTCCTGAACATCTAATCAAATGGCTACCCAGCTACCCAGGGGGTAGAAGCTGTTTAGAAGCCTCTTGGACCTAGACTTGGCACTCCGGTACCGCTTGCCATGCGGTAGCAGAGAGAACAGTCTATGACCAGGGTGGCTGGAGTCTTTCACATTTTTTTTAGGTCCTTCCTCCGCCTTGTATAGAGGTCCTAGAGGGCAGGAAGCTTGGCCCCGGTGTTGTACTGGGCCGTACGCACTATCCTCTGTAGTGCCTTGCGGTCGGAGGCCAAGCAGTTGCCATACCAGGCAGTGATGCAACCTGTCAGGATGCTCTCGATGGTGCAGCTGTAGAACCTTCTGAGGACCAATGCCAAATCTTTTCAGTCTCCTGAGGGGGAATGCTCTCTTCACTACTGTCTTGGTGTCCTTGGACCAAGTTAATTTGTTGGTGATGTGGACGCCAAGGAACTTGAAGCTCTCAACCTGCTCCACTACAGCCTCATCAATGAGAAAGGGGGGCATGCTCGGTCCTCCTTTTCCTGTAGTCCACAATCATCTCCTTTGTCTTCATCGCGTTGAGGGAGAGGTTGTTGTCCTTGCACCACATGGTCAGGTTTCTGTCCTCCCTATAGGCTGTCTCGTCATTGTTGGTGGTCAGGCCTACCACTTTTGTGTCATCGGCAAACTTAATGATGGTGTTGAAGTCATGCCTGCCATGCAGTCATGAGTGAACAGGGAGTACAGGAGGGTACTGAGCACGCACCCCTGAGGGGCCCCCTTGTTGAGGATCAGTATGGCGGATGTGTGTTACCTACCCTTACCACCTGGGGGCGGCTCGTCAGGAAGTCCAGGATCCAGTTGCAGAGGGAGGTGTTTAGTCCCAGGATCCTTAGCTTAGTGATGAGCTTTGAGGGCACTATGGTGTTGAACGCTGAGCTGTAGTCAATGAATAGCATTCTCACATAGGTGTTCCTTTTGTCCAGGTGTGAAAGGGCAGTGTGGCTGCAATAGAGATTGCATCATCTGTGGATCTGTTGAGGCGGTATGCAAATTGGAGTGGGTTTAGGGTTTCTGGGAAAATGGTGTTGATGTGAGCCATGACCAACCTTTCAAAGCACTTCATGGCTACAGACGTGAGTGCTACGGCTCAGTAGTCATTTAGGCAGGTTACCTTAGTGTTCTTGGGCACAGGGACTATGGTGGTCTTGCTTGAAACATGTTGGTATTACAGAATCAAACAGTGAGAGGTTGAAAATGTCAGTGAAGAGAAGTGAAGAGAAGACACTTGCCAGTTGGTCAGAGCATGCTCGGAGTACAGGTCCTGGTAATCCATCTGGCCCTGCGACCTTGTGAATGTTGACCTGTTTAAAGGTCTTACTCACATTGGCTGCGGAGAGTGTGGAACAGCCAACAACTGTAACGATCTATTTGAGAGACAAGAAGTCCTCATTGTACACATTTATTTATGGTTTTTATCAACATTGGAGACAAAATATAGTTTACATGTTGTCAACAATCTAAGCCAACCCCGTCTGTTTTCCGCACGTGTCGGTTTTGTTGCAAAACAACCAACACGTCTATAGGTCTTTATGAATGTGCTAATAGCATGACTTTCCACTGACACGTCTATTGTTTTAACGGACTTCATCAGGAGAAAGGGGACATTTCTGTGGAATGGTAATGCTGGATCTGCAGAATGCAGATTCTCTACAAGTAAAAAGCCCTTGGTTTTAACAGCAGGACAATTAACTGGGTTGAGTCCCATTTAACAGGTAGAGACCAAATGAATCCTACAGACGAAGAACCATATATGTGACATTTACCAAAAAATGAGATATACATGAACAATCATTATTGGACACCCTTTTTCTATAGTGAACCGGTTTCACAAGCTTTCCGCGCGCTAATTAACAATCATCTTAAATTTAAAGATAGGCTCTCATGGATAACCATTTATGTGCACCACTCAGAATGGACGGACAAGCGCACAACCTTTCTGTTGCTGATGAAAATCGCCGAAATGTGGGAAAGAAACGTAAAACAAAACTAAGAGAATGGAAAGACAGGCAAAGGAAGTTCTTACGGGATGCAGGAAAACCTTATACAAATCGTAAGGGTCAAGAAAAAACTGGGAAAAGCTGTCCAAAAGAGGTATGTGGAAGAACCGTATATCAAACAATCAAGCTAGCTAGCTATAGAGTACAGTAACTAACATGTATGTTCTGGGTTGTCTAATTTGTAACTATAGAGAAAACATATTAGCTAAAGTTCGTTGGCTAATAACTCATACATTATCGTTACAAATGTTATTGCTAGATTATAGAAGAAACATAGCTAGCTACTTTTTCTCCATCCACCGGATGATTCGACATGGCTACAGTAGCTAGTTACACTGTATCCTGCAGGGAAGAGCGTGTTCCACGACGTGCAGAAAGGATTGTGGAAAGTTGACTGATGAGCGCAAGCTGCATCTGTTCAACAGTTTGTACACTGCCCCATACGAGAAACAACAAGCGTTGATTCTCTCCGGCTTAGAACCGGTTAGAAATAAGACAAAACGCCTATTATTATAATAGCTATATTGAACACTTGCATAGTATAACTTTGACAGTAATGATACGTACATTAACGTTAACTCTAAAAGTGCTGTGTTACACAATGGTGCAATACAAACTCATTCTGTGTATAGATTGTGAGTGTTTTGTAGTTCTATGGTATGTTAACATTGAGGGCTTCATTTGAAATGAGACTAAGATTTCATGACTCAACTTTTAAGAAAAGTCATCAGTGCTAAAGTTGATAGACCACCTTTAAATGAACCTCCATACAAATGAATTAACTACATATTGCATTTAAGTTATTTACATGAAGGGCATCTGTACTTGAAAGTACTTAAAACATCATATCAGGTGTTAAAAAAGGACATCTTACAAGTCATGCAAAATGTCACATATACTGTTCTTCCACAAACTGAAATCATCACTGGAGCTATACTGTTCTTCCACATTCTTAAAATTAAAACGGCTTTTAAAAAGGTATTTTTTGAAATAACAAAAAAATATAAATTGTTGTTGGAAGATACGGGTATGGTGAATTATTTGTCAACCATAAAATACCTAATGTGGTACACACAATTAATAATGTAAAAATAACAGATTATCTTAAAATGGAAAAATTGTCACATATATGGTTCTTCATCTGTAGGACCATTTAATGGTGGATTTAATGGAAAACTTTCTTGTGCAAAGGGGATTAGCTGTGGGGTCCCGCAGTGGAGCATTCTTAGCCCACTTCTCTTTCTATGGACACATGGTACTACAACTCCAGATGCTCTCTCTTCATCGGACTATGTTTTCTCTCAGTCTGAGAGCATCTGGTCGTCACAGTGGTGGCACAGGGCTACTCATTTCTCCTAAGTGGAAATGTTCTCTTTTCTCCCTCTCGCACCTGTCCATCTCCTCATTTGAATTCCATGCTTTCACTTTTACTTCTCCACTCAAGCGTAACATTATTGTCATCTATTTCCCACCAGGTTCCCTTCGAGAGTTCCTCAATTACTTGACACATTGATAAGCTCATTTCCTGACGGTGGCTCACCGCTCTTCGTACTTTGCAACTTCAACCTCCCGACGTCTGCCTTCGATTCCTTTGCAACTCTCTTTCCCCTCATTGCCTCTTTTGCCCTCACCCTTTCCCAGTCACCTCCCACTCACAAAGCACTTGAAATTAAGAATAATACACAGATTGCATATATCCCCAAATCGCAGACATGCTTTTAGCCCCAGTTCCTCTTCCTCTCAGTGTCTTAAATGCAAAACTGATACAGGCACCCTAACACATTGTTTATGGTCATGTACCAAAATACAAAGATACTGGTCTGGTGTTCTGCAAGAAATTTAAAAGATCCTAGGGGTTGATCTAGAATTTGACCCAGTTTCTTTACTGTTAGGTCTCCCTAGTAGGCATGTTACTTCTGTGGGTAAAAGGAGGCTTTACAACATCCTTACCTTCGCAGCGAGAAAAAACATCCTTTTACAGTGGATTAGTGATAAGGTTCCTTCTATTAAAGATTGGCATAAGATACTATTTGAATGGGTGCCTCTGGAATATCTGACATGTACATTGCATTCTAAAACAGACCAGTTCTACAAAGTATGGGAACCTCATCTAAATTACCTAGAACCTGAGGTATCAGCTATTATGCTGCAAGGATTCTCTTAGAATGGCGGGGATCTATGTATTTCAGAACTACACTGTACGTTTCATGTGTGGAACCTAAACCTGTTAAGCCTACCCCCTACTTTTTCGAACATTCTGTTAAAAATCGCGCAACATTTCGGCGTCCTGCTACTCATGCCAGGAATATAGTATATGCATATGATTAGTATGTGTGGATAGAAAACACTCTCACATTTCTAAAACTGGTTAAATCACGGCTGTGACTATAACAGAGCGTCTGTTTCATCGAAAAGCGCAAGAAAAACTGATCACTGAAAACTGGAAAAAATATTCATGTATTGCATGTATTGTTTAAGGGGCACGAAATTAAATGGGGCCGAGATTGCAAGTCCTACAGCTTCCACACGATGTCGCCAGTCTTGTCAATTGACTTCTCGTTGTTTCTTGGTCAAACGAGGAAGAGAGACCACTTTCCATCCGGTCTCCGACAGGAAGTTTTGGAAGAGAGATTTCGGAAGATGATTTGAAATCGTGGAGCCATTGAATACACATCGCCCCGTGATCAATTTGATAGATTATTAACGTTTACTGATACCTAAAGTTGGATTACAAAAGTATTTTGAAGTGTTTTGTGAAAGTTTATCGTCAATGCCGTAGCGTTTTGAAACGGTGTTTTTTTCTGAGTCACACAGTTTCCATAGATTGATATTTTGGGTATATATGGACCGATTTAATCGAAAAAAAGACCCAATAGTGATGTTTATGGGACATATAGGAGTGCCAACAAAGAAGCTCGTCAAAGGTAATGAAAGTTTTATATTTTATTTCTGCTATTTGTGTAGCGCCGGCTACGCTAATTATTTTGTTTACGTCGCATTCAGGTATTTCGGGGTGTTGCATGCTATCAGATAATAGCTTCTCATGCTTTCGCCGAAAAGCATTTTAATAATCTGACTTGTTGGCTAGATTCAATACGAGTGTAGCTTTAATTCAGTACCCTGCATGTGTGTTTTAATGAACGTTTGGGTTTTAACGAGTGCTATTAGCATTTGACGTAGCGCATTTGCATTTGCTGATGGCTAGATGAGACGATTGCGTCTCGGGTGGGCTTAAGAGGTTTTAAACTGAGCTTTTTTGTTTAATTTCTGTTCGTAAGTTTGTTTAAAATGTATGTATTGTGAGACGCAATGATGGGGATGGGGTGAGAGAAGCACCGAGCGGGAAGAGGAAAATGGTGTACGTATGTGTGGGTGTGTGTGTGTATGTGTGTGCGTACGCGTATATATGTGTATATGCATGAGTGTATGTATATGTATGTATGTGTGTGTATGTATGTATATATATGCGTAGATATGTGTAAGTGAGTGCTGTTTTTTTTGTGTGCTTTGTGTGCTTTGTCTCTGTTGTTGTATCTCTTAATATGGGTGAAAATTGTGAAATTCCAATAAAAATACTGTTACAAAGCACTTGACCTCATCTTTACTAGAGGATGTTCGCCTAATAATCTCACTTCAACCCCCCTCCAGGTCTCTGATCACTACTTTGTTTCTTTTTCTGTCCCCCTTTCCTCCAACCTTAAGCACTCAGCCCCTACACAGTTGGTCACGCGCCGTTGCAATCTTCGCTCTCTCTCTTCTACTACTCTATCCTCTTCCATCCTATCATCTCTCCTTTCTGCTATATCCTTCGCCCTCCTTTCTCCTGATTCTGCCTCTTCAACCCTACTCTCCTCCCTTTCACACAGAACTACCTTATGCCTTGACCTCTTTTCCCCCTCTCTCCAGTTGAAATGCTGTGACTAGTGAGGTCCGGCCGCTGACAACTTGCCCGCTCAACACCATCCCCTCCTCACTTCTCCAGACCATCTCTGGAGACCTTCTCCCATTCGTCAATTCCCTCATTAATGCATCCCACTGACTTCAAAATGGCCCGAGGTGCTCCCCTCCTCAAGAAACCAACACTCGACTCCTCTGACGTCCAAACCTACAGACCGGTGTCATGACGTTGGCCTGTGGGTAAGGTTTACATAATATACCAAGTTTATTATACACATTATGGGAGTTAAAGACAGGAATTATTGGTGCGCTCTGGAGAAATGCCTCCGTGTTGTGTTCTGACATAGTCAGTGGGTAACGTAAGTGAATACATTTCTGTATGAGGGCTGATAAAGCTAATTATAGAAATCTGAGAAATAGAGCGTTTGGCCACAAACGCAGGGCTATTTCTGCCTCGGGCTATTTCTGCCTGAGGGCTATTTCAGACGCGTGTAGTCTCGCTCATTATTAATTTCTCGAGAAAGGACAAAGAGCCAGCCGATTGACATTCAGGAGATATTAGCTTGACCAGCGATAATTATCTCTGTCGCGTTTCCACGCGAGGAGACCACGGTGCTTTTCATTGTTTGCCGCGAGTTCCGGTTAAAACATTGTCAAATAACGCCAAAAAGGGTTTGAACAAAATACGTTATAAGTAAAAACCTTTCCCTTGTTAAGGGAATCCTGTGTGTTGCATTTTGCAGGTACAAAGTAGGGTTAGCTTGCACAAGATACTAAAGCTAACAAAGGGAACATTCGCCATTTTGTTTCTTGTGCCACATTGAAATTACTCCGCCTCGCGGAACGGAAGTCCCGCCCTTTTGTACTTCCGTTTGATTTCAGCGGGTACAATCTGTGACCGCTGAAGTGGGCCCTAGTATATTCTTTCATGAAGAATTATTCAGGTCACACTCAAGTCATTACTTATGATATACAGATGGATATCAATGTCTTATCCAATTGAACTAATAAGTGAAATTGCCAGATTTACATTCTTAAATTGATCTTTTAAATAATATCCAAATTGATGAGTTTTCTAAATAAGACATTGTAAACTTTTTCCAAACTAACCTAGATGAAGCATCTTCTCAGGTTAAATAAAGTTTAATTCCCAAATAGCCTATACAGGTCAGATTTATCACTAAATTGATCAATCAATAAAGTTCTGATTTTTTTGCAAAACCATTCAGTCATCCGGTACGGACAGAAGTCCCGCCCCAGCGGGAATCCCATGTGGCTTCGGCCTTAGGGAGAAGTGTACCATAGTGGTGAATGTTCCCAACATTTGATCTACTTTTTACACTTATGATATCCAATCAATGGAGATTACATGGATTATCGTCTCATTCAATTTAATAAGTTCAATTGTTGAACATAATTTAATGTTCTTCCAATCAAATGAGACACTTTTAAACTTCTCATTTTAACCTGGGTGAAGCAACATCTCAGGTTAATTAAAGTGTAATACCCAGATAGCCTACCCAGATAGGACTAATCATTGGCATTGATTAATTAATTCAATTTTCTTTAGCAAATTAATTCACGTCCAACTTCCACATTACTGGTACGGTTCTGATAGTTCTTCAACATCTATTAATAGATTAAACTTGTCTTTGCAGCTTCCAATGAATTCCAAACCCAAACTTTGGAAAAAAAATAGGAACATTTTTCCTCTAAATATTTCTAATAATGTGCAAGCTATCAAAGGTGGTCACCACTCCTCCGCTAATTAGTGAACCTCCACCCATAAAAGGATTGATCTCTGACCTCAGCAGCGATACCAACCCTAATTATGCCATTAGCGAAAAAAACAGGCGAAATTGCGAACGCTCTCCAAAATCAACCATCAAACACAGGCTTTGTGACGGTTTTCCCCACTTTTGCACTTATGTATCGCCATAAAAATGTGGCATCAGTCCAATACCACAGAGCACAGCTGAAGCATGTGCCATACATGGCTAACATGAGGGGACAGGTAGAGAGAACTGAGCAACTATTGACAAAAGCATGAAATTAAAACATTCTTCTAGCCGAGGAACTGCGTTTGAAATCTGAACAATTAAAAGTAATTGCATATGATGATGAACGAGCACAAACTCTCCAACAAAATCGTTGTCTCCAGGAACAACTCGATTTAGCCAAAACTAAATACGATGTAGTCCAGTCCAAACCAGATAAATCTGTCGAGTTATCTACAAACAGGAGCACACAATTTGATAACATGCAGGCGGTTTTGTCGAACGCTACACAAGGTAACAATGTTCGACTCCAAATCCTGCAGACCAAAGACGATCAATCAGGGAACACAATGACTAAGTTGGATGACAAATCAGCAGAACTCATTGAAGTCGCTGACCAAATTAATGATGAGAGAACTCAGGTGATAAAGATGGAAATCTTGATTTCTAAGCAAACGGAAGAAATCTCATCACAGAATCCTTCGCTGATAAGTTTGAGACCGAAAGGAGCAAGTGCGACACATGTCCAAAATCAGTACTCTAAGCGCTCAAGTGGACTCTGTAATGCAGCAGAATACAACCCTTAGGTACCACCTGGAGGAAATCCAGAATGGTCACGCTCTTCAGCGTGACTACCCATCCAAGCAACCACAGCCTCAAAGGAGTGAAGACAATAGGTTTCAGACATTGTCTCCATCAAGTGTCCCTCAGTCTTCTCCTCTTGGCCATTCGACACTGAGTAATATGGCGCCTCTTGGCCAACAAAGCCTAAGCTTGGCTTCTCCTCTTGGCCTTTCGGCCCCACTTTCCCCACAGGATGAAGCCAACCCTCTCCGCCCGCTTGACACGGAATACCTTGACAAACTCATCAAGAATTTTCCCACCTTTTGATCCCGTTCCAGGTCAGCCAAACGATACTGAGACGTTCCTAGCTGACATAGAGGACGCGTTGGGTGGCTACCAGAACGCTACGGGTTCTGACAGGGTTTACCTGTTAAATCGAACGTCAAATAGACACGTGACAAGGTTCAATCATCTACAACAGCAACACATGCTAAATGACTACGCTAAACTTGCCACAGCTTTGAAATTAGAATTCAGTGGTTCTGCGACTAGCAAACACGATAGCTCACTGGCTAACACGTTGGTTAAAAGTGGAACGATGCGACACTACACTTTGAGGGGTCACTCAGACTACCTTGCCTCTCACATTGAGAGTCATGCTGAAACTACACTTCAAGGACGTATTGCTCGTCCACCCTGTGTATGTTACCAGCCTCAACTGTACCCCTGCTACTTGGAGCAGACTTGATGGATCGGTTACTCCCATTGGAAAACCAACCAGGTATGGTCACAGGCTACAGTGCCTTCTCCACTGACCACACTGTCCTCCTCTAATGCTAGCTGCAACGCAGTCATTCACGAGGGGTATCTGTCGAAAGCAACCCTTGGGAGAAAGACGTTTAGAAACCTCTTGGTGCAGAATCCGATCCAAGGAGATATTACGATATCTCGACACATTCCATCAGCCAATCTGATTGACCATTCTTGTCATGATTTCGAGCCAGCTGTCTCTGTGAATGAGCAACTTCCCTCCTCCTTGCAGTCGTGCAATACGGTAGTTGAGATTAACTTCTCTTGCCCTTCGTACACTTCCGCAAGAACTGCGGCCGTCTCAGCAAGAAAAACATTGATGCGCAGAGTATACTCTGCTTCCGATGATACACCTTCTGCTTTGTGGGGGACTGTCAACCCTTACAATGACACTAATGTCGTCAGTCCAGCAACTGACTCGATGACTCCCACTGGTGAAACACTTTGTGATATCACAGACCGATATCCTCATCTCAGTTTGCAGGTACTGAAGAGGTTGCCACACGCGGACAAGGTGGTGACTGACAGACCTCGACCGCCACTGAGGGTGTTGAAGCACAAACACCAGGAGATTTGGTTGAAAGGTTACAGCCATTCGCATAATAATGTGGCCACTGACAACTCGTACATAGGGTCCGAACTTTTCATTTGCACCTCGGATACCAACACCACCCGCTGGTGGGGGGGTCCCGAGACACAAAGGGGGGGAATAGTAGCCCAGACCCATGATGAGCCTTATCGAGGCCGGTGGGGGGGGTTGAGACTATGGACAACACTGTACGAGGCCACCAGAGCATAAATCAAATCTAGTTGTAAAATCCCCTTTGAGAACAGTGAGGAGCAGACAGGCCCCCAGACGGTGATTATCTTAGAACGCATCTAAGATAGTACTGAGGTGTACCACACTGGTCGTAAAGGAAGTCCAGTGGACTTGTCCACCTCCAAAACAAATGGCAACAATAATAATTCCTTGCCATGTGTTGTAGTCATTACAAGACAACTAGTAAAATGATCTAATCGTGTATTCCTGTAGGATAACATTTCAGAATAAATCGGTAGGACAACTGGACCCCTTGAGTACCAGTACCAATACGACAGTCAGTCCAGCAACACTCAGTAAGAGGATTAGTAACCTCACAAGTTAAATTGCTATTGATAATAGTGACATAGGAGTCACTCAGAGTGCAACACGGGGAAGGGAATCTCCATTGCACTCTTCTAATGGTTAACACATGCCACTAATAAATAGAACCCTCCATTCAGGAGAAAAGTTATTAGAAGTCATGAACCATGATCACACCACGTATGACTGATCTAATACTTAGAGTACTTCCGTAATGAGGTTAGCTCCTCCGTGGATAACATAGCTATAAAGTAGACTTCTTCATACCTACCGCCACTACAATAGTGGAAGACAGTGACTAGTAGTAAAACCACTACAGACTCCCTCGACACCAATTCTGACTGACCTCCAGGCATTGACCTGAAAATGACCTGACTACGTCAGACTCATTTTGACCAAGTGGTAATCTGCCAGGACACTTGGTTTCCTTACCTTGACATGTGCGCTTGCGTAAGCATAAACGCACATGCACAACGGAACATCCAATTAGAATTTTTGCTAGTATCACTTAAGGGTGTGATCAAAATACCAGCCTTAGTGAAGTTTAACATTTATTTTGAGGCCTTCAACTCTACAGCTACAGCACTCACTAGTTTTCTTCTCAGAAGTCCATAGGTCATCCCTGTAGACTGCCCAAAACTAGTGCCTTACAGCTGTAGACTTATCATGTAGTTATCCACTTAGGATAGTGCCCTAAGCAACACACCCCGCAAATTAGGAAAGCCCTAGATATGACATTAGACAATGCCATGATAGGGTCATTTTGCCAAGACCATGGACGTAGATAGAATACAGTCCAATTAGATGATTAAGGTGGCATAACTATATTTTGTTTTGTTTATGCTTTCATTCATTTTGTGTCATTTTCTTCGGCATGTAGAAAGTGATAGAGCCATAAACAACTTCCCCATACAACCATCAGTTAGTGCCACAACGCTGCTCATTTGGGAGGAAATGTAATGATATATTTCATGAGTGTGTGTGCGTTAACATCTGCCTAAGTTACTGCCCAGATCTTCCAGTCTGGACGACCAGATGACGGGTCTGGAACGGCAACGCCATCCGGACATCCGCTGCTCAGCCTTGGAGCGGACTTCTTCATTTGCAGACACCATACCCGGGTCGACCACCAGAGGGGGGACTGCAACAGCGATCACCAACTGGACATATGCTGCCCAGCCTTGGAGCGGACTTCATTCGCATAAACCCTACCCGGATCAACCACCAGATGGGGACCACAACGATGGTCCACAACCAGGACAACCCACGGTCATTTTTATGTTGGTTTGCAACATGCAGGTTAATCGCAAGATTGAACCTAACATAGGGGGACTGTCATGATGTCGGCCTGTGGGTAAGGTTTATGACCCCCCCCATAAATACCTTTCTCCCTTCCCTCTCTCTTGACTCTACAGAGGGACTCTATAATAGCCTTTGTTAAACAGAGATTCTGGGAACATCAGAAGGTGGTGGGAAATGAACTATATTTTGGTAATCCAACCAGTTGAACATATGCATTGGTACTTAATGAATATGATGTTAGTTCGGTTGTCATCTGAGACATGCTCATCAATGATAGGATGACATAAACGGAACAGTGGAAAGTCTACACATTATAGTTATCAGATTCACATGGAATTGTTGTGCAATTTAAATGTTTGAATATGAAATTATTTGGGAGGGGATGAATTGTGATTTTAGCTTCTAAAATGTGAGAATTGGGTTTTCATGGGTGAATTAGGTCCGACTGTGAAGAGACATTGGTTTATAAACTATGAAACACGCCCTCCTCTCCCTTCCTATATAAAGCCTTGACGACAATATAACTATCTGTTCCGGGTACATTAGGATGACGATCCGATGTCAGAAGGGTTCAGATAATAACTACAGAACGAAGCCAACCTCAGCGTGAGCTTTGGTTGCGAATGGTATGAACTTTGAACTCTTATTCACTACAGAAGTGATACCTCCTAGCCGTTGAGTTAGCAACAGCAGCTGCAAATGTGGGCTAGGAAAGAACAGACAGAGTATCCCATCTACCACACAACGACGTTACTACAACGTAACCTATTTACCACCAGAGACATTCTTCAAAGGACAAAGGACTCTGTTGGGCAACACGGCCATCCATCTACCACCAACCTACCGAAGCGCAGCTCAGAGTAAATATTTATTGCATTTTCCTTTTCCAAATGGGCGGTAATTTAGAATGTATAAGATTCTGTATTTACGATGGAGTAGTTGCCTACGTCCCGATAGAGACATCGCTTCTCCCTTTGTTCTTCAGTCTTCCCACTCTTTCACTCAAACCCAGCCCCCTTTTCTTTGGGTAACCAGCTGTCATATCTGTTTTGTCCGCTAGGGACATTTTCCTTTATGACGTAATTTGTAATCAAGGTATGATTCAGTCTGTGTTTGTAATCCTGTGTGATTAGTTAGGTATTTAGTAAATAAATAATTAAACCCAATGTATTGTATTGCTGATTCAACTTGTTAGCCAGGATCGTGAAGATAATCAAGAATTTACAACTTTCAGATGAGACTGAATTAACGTGACGATTAATATTGACTGCTATTGATGTAAAATATTACTAGGTCTTTTAGAGTTTATTCGGAAGATAACTGCTCTATAAATATTTTTTCGTGGTCCCCCGACATTCTAGTTAATTTCATTTACATGATTAGCTCAATCAGGTAATATTAATTACAGAGAAAGGATTTTATAGAATAGCATGTCATATCACTTAATCTGGCATAGATTAACACTTGATCATGCTGCCTCTGAACAACTCTCTCACTGTCTCTCTCAGAACGATCTTCTTGACCCTAACCAGTCAGGCGTCAAGACGCGTCTCTTAATCGAGACTGGTCTTCTCTGTGGCACGGAGGCTCTCCACCCTGCCAAAGCTAAATCTCTATCCTCTGTTCTCATCCTCCTAGATCTATCCCCTGCCTTCGACCATCAGATCCTCCTCTCCACCCTCTCAGGACTGGGCATCTCAGGCTCTGCACACTGTTGTATTGCATCCTACGAGGATCTGTGCCTGCACCACATACTCTCACTACTGGTGTCCCCAAGGGCTTGGTTGTAGGCCTTCTCCTTTTCTCTCTATACACCAAGTCACTCGGCACTGTCATATCATCACATGGTCTCTCCTCATTGCTATTCAGATGACACTCAACTACTTTTCTCTTCCCCCCCCTTCAGACACCCAGGTGGCGATACGTATCTCTGCGTGCCTGGCAGATATCTCAGCTTGGATGTCGGCCCACCATCTCAAGCTCAACCTCGACAAGACGGAGCTGCTCTTCCTCCCGGCGAAGGCCTGCCCACTCAATGACCTCTCCATTACAGTTGACAACTCCACTGTGTCACCCTCCCAGAGTGCAAAGAACCTTGGCGTGACCCTGGATAACACCCCGTTGTTCTCTGCAAACATCAAAGCAGTGACTCGCTCCTGCAGGTTTATGCTCTACAACATACGACCCTACCACACACAAGAAGTGGCACAGGTCGTAATCCAGGCACTTGTCATCTCCAGTCTGGACTACTGCAGCTCACTGTTGCCTGGGCTCCCCGCTTGTGCCATCAAACCCCTGCAACTTATCCATAATGCTGCAGCTTGACTAGTGTTCGATCTTCCCAAGTTCTCCCATGTCACCCCACTCCTCCGCACACTCCACTGGTTCCCAGTCGAAGCTCGCATCCAATACAAGATCATGGTACTTGCCTATGGAGCAGCAAGAGGAACTGCCCTTCCCTACCTTCAGGCTATGCTCAAACCCTACAACCCAACCCCATCACTCCATTCTACCACCTCTGGTCTCTTGGTCCATTGTACATTTTAAAGTTAAGAGTCTATCTGGTAAGAACACCTTTTTATACACTGAGTGTACAAAACATTAAGAACCCCAAGGTACCAGGTGAAAGCTATGATCCCATGTTAATGTCACCTGTTAAATCCACTTCAATGAAGGGTGAGGAGACAGGTTAATGATTTTTTTAAACCTTCAGAACAGCCTCAATTCGTTGGGGCATGGACTCTACAAGGTGTTGAAAGCATTCCACAGATATGCTGGCCTATGTTGACTCCAATGCTTCCCACAGTTATGTCAAGTTGGCTGGATGTCCAGTGGGTGGTGGACCATTCTTGATACGCATAGGAAACTGTTGCGCTTGAAAACCCCAGTTAAACGGCTAGCTAGTTAGCGGTGGTGCGCGCTATAGACCTTGAAGTACTGGTTCCCCTTGTTCTGCAAGGGCTGTGGCTTTTGTGGAGCAATGGGTAACGATGCTTCATGGGTGACTGTTGTTGATGTGTGCAGAGGGTCCCTGGTTCGCGCCCAGGTATGGGCGAGGGGACGGTCTAAAGTTATACTGTTACACCAGCAGCGTTTCAGTGCTCCTGGCACCTACTACCATACCCCATTCAAAGGCACTTAAATATTTTGTCTTGCCCATTCACCCTCTGACTGGCATACATACACAATCCATGTCTCAGTTGTCTCAAGGCTTAAAAATCCTTCTTTAGTCTACCGCCTCCATCTACACTGATTGAAGTGGATTTAACAAGTGACATCAATAAGGGATCGTAGCTTTCACCTGGATTCACCTGGTGTCCTTAATGTTTTGTATACTCATTGTATGTGTGCCATTCAGATGGTGAATGGGCAAGGTAAAGGATTGAAGTGCCTTTAAACTGGGTATGGCAGTGTCAGGCACACCAGTTTGTGTCACGAACTGCAACACTGCTGGGTTTTTCACACTCAACAGTTTCCCGTGTGTATCAAGAATGGTCCACCACCCAAAGGACCATCCAACCAACTTGACACAACTATGGGAAGCATTGGAGTCAACATGGGCCAGCATCCCAATGGAACGCTTTCGACACTTTGTGGAGTCCATGCTCCAACAAATTGAGGCTGTTCTGAGGGCAAAAGGGGGTGCAACTCAATATCAGAAAGGTGTTCCAAATGTTTGGTATACTCAGTGTACACCGGTGAAGTTGAATGGAACAAACTACCACAGCAACTCAAAGCCATGCCGACAATAACCTCATGAATGTCAAAAGCTGGCTAATGATCGAGCAATAGAAATCTATGTAATCTACGTCTGTATCTCTGTAATGTGTCTGCATCTCTGTAATGTGTCTGCATCTCTGTAATGTGTCTGCATCTCTGTAATGTGTCTGCATCTCTGTAATGTGTCTGCATCTCTGTAATGTGTCTGTATCTATGTCATTTTCTTTTTTTTTGCACCGTGGAATTTGGGGACCACAATGGAAACAAGTCTATAGGATCCCTGTCACGTTTTAAACGGTCAAATAAAATGTATCAATCAATCAATCACAGAGAGGAAGACACATTTCAGATGAATGCCTTCAGTATCCACTTCCCCCTGTATCGTGTAGATTTCACTGAATGTCTTGTTTGTTTTGTCTTCCTGGTGCTGTGAGCTGTTAAACTACCGTCTCACTGCCTTTGATTGTTTTGTCATTTGCCATATCAAGGGGAACTAAAAATAATATAAAACGGGAGAGAGAGTGAGAGAAATTGCGTGTGAAATTGTTTGTGAGATTTTGTAACAATATCTGGGTATTATATGCCTGTGTGGATATTCACCCTACTCTCCTCCCCACTGGGCACAAACTGGTTGAATCAACGTTGTTTCTACGTCATTTCAATGAAATTACATTGAACCAACATGGAATAGACGTTGAATTGACGTTTGTGCCAGTGGGTCATGTCTCTCCCCCTTTTCAAATGGATGTTGATGCACAGGCATAGTACACATTAATGAAAAGATAAGTCTATAAATCTGGTCTGATTTAGGATAATGGTATTAGTGTACAGTATGATATTATTGTAGTAGACAGCAGTTTTAGCAGGACTAGTGTGAGAGAGAACCGGGGAAGACAGAGAAGGTTGCGTTTGGGAGAAGCTGTTTGGAAACCTTGGTAAGGGTGGTCGAAGAGAGAATAGAGAGAGGGAGAGAGGTAGTTGAGAAGGAAGGTGGAACAGTAGTTCTAGCCAGATGGTGGTGAAGCTGTTACATTGTGTTGTCATAGTATTGTCCAGGATCTCTTCCCTGATTAGCTGAATGGATAGGTCCTGGTGATTACCCAGCAGGCTGTAGGGTTATACGACCTCTGGGGTGACAACACAAAGGCCTGTCATTTATTTGACCGGACAAGACCATAACATGTGGATGTCTGTGTGTGTCATCATTAAAATGACCCCACCGATGATTGCTGTTGGCAATTTGATGTTGAAAATAGTAAACAAGCAGTGAATACCGGATTGTGAATACCAGCAACAGCAGAAGTCATATAGGGTGTGTTTCTCTCTCTCTCATCGGTCTAGAAATTTGAAGTTGAATATTCTGAACATCGTTGTACAAGAAACCAGTAGGCCTAACACAGTAGGCTAATGTTTTTCATAAGCACCCCAATTGTTTTCTTGTTCCATTGTCTTATAATCAGTGACATCCTGACAGGTTGGCTTCATTAGCATGCAGATTCCAGCTCGTAAACTACACAGTTCTCAAGCCAGTGAGTTTGCCAATTATGAAATTGCGTAAATAATTTAAAGACTCATGATCCTCCTCTCATCGCTTCTGTCATGATTATTTATGGCTGCCCGGCCATAAACCTCCCTGAGCCTCTTCTCCACTTGCACATTAGGCTACACATCCACTTCAACACTCACCCCCTCAATAGAATAGAATGGCATTGCATGGCAGCAACAGAATATACCGAATGGAAAAGTTTGTCAGTCAATATAAAGGGAGTGTTTGGCTTGACAATAAGCATTTGAGTTGGCAAGCCACAGACAGATCTGGGGCCATGATAGCATAGCCTGTGCACTAGCCAATATATTTCACAACAGTGCGAGGTGTTGACAGGAAAGTCCGAAGGTCAATATTTACAAACACACCAGGGCATCATGTCATTAGTCCGAGGATAAGGGGACCTGCATTCAGACATGGCTGATGTAATATGGTAGGCTACATGAAATACAAACGTCCATGAAATCATATTTAGTTTGAAACTATGAGGATACTCGAATATGTCCAGACTTAATATAGCCTGGTACACCCTTTACTATATGTCCCCGTCGTCGCATCTGAGAACTTCTTCTTCTGAGCCAATCATCAGGACACAGCTGTGTATAGCATTTAACCCACTGTCGCACAGTGAACGGACGAGCCCGAGGAGGAGGGACCGCCGGTTAATAACGCAACTGCACTGCATCTGTCATCCTCATGGTCTCCCGACGTCTCCGGCAGCATGTAGACGGGCTCCTCTAGTGCCACTGCGGAGAGAGAAATGGCATTAGAAAAATATTCTCTAATTTTGACACTATCTATGGATGCAGAGTAACCTGATGTTCCACAGCTGTATTTGGGAGTCTTGGTTAATTGTGTTCAGTCTATCGGTGCACGCGCTATACGCTGCGCACTTTGGCGGTGGTGACAGTCAAACTATGTTAGCTGTTTTCTCAACCAGTGTAATCTAAGGAATTAATCGTTATACAGGACTATACACCAGCAACACGTACCCAGAACCGTGGAGCGTGACTCCCGCTGGATGTAACGTTGAGCGGAGTGACGCGGGTCGTGTGCGGGCGAATAGAGCCGTGGCGGAGCAAACGCACGAAGTCCAAATTCCATCTCCCTTTCCGTGTCCCGGTGCCTCTTCCCGCCCCATAACGGAGATGTTGTTCCTCGGAATACTGCTCAGCATCTTCATACAAGGTAAGATGCAGGAAGGTATCCAATGGTGTTACATCCATTTTAGTCGTCAGTCATTCTAGCCTTAAAATCACTTTTTTAGCAATATGATTGTATCGGCAATCATGACACCTTACTAATATCGTATTTAAAGTCTGAAGACGTAATAAGGCTAATTGCCCACAACGCCAATTCTTTGATTTAACATTTTACATTCATGGCTCAAATGCGCGTTTTCAGTGAGCTTTGGATACAGTTTGGCTTCTAATTTTCCAAATAAATGTACTCTTTGCAAGGATTGTATTCCTTGAATCTAGGCTGCTCTTAATAAAACCTTTATGACAGCAGGAATATTTGATGAAATTAGAGACTTTAGGAAACAAATGGAAACGACTTGAATTTCAACTTTGTGATCTGATTACGGAAAATTCTTAAGACATTTCCATTCCAGACTTTGGGCAAAGGTTGATGATCTCTTGTACAACCACTATATTTGGATATTCGGAAGTTGGCATCCCCAAGCCTCCGCTCGGGGGATTGCTGCCGACTAAGGCATAGGCTGCACGCATAATTCCCCCACGGATCGACAGTTTTATTTATTAGCCGAGTTAATTATTGTGTGTTTGATGTGCTGGTGTAGGCCTAGTCGACAAGGGTCGCATCGTATATCAGCGCGGTGTCTTTTTCTCCCTCGTCCCGAGTGAACGTGTTTTGATTAACGCGAACACCTTTTTGGCTTACAGGTCTCTTGATTTAAAAAAAATGTTAATACAAATTCACCTCACCTCCAACCGCACATCAGAATAAATTGTAAAGTTGTTGTTCAATGAGGAAGCGCATTCAACCGACACCGGTGTGCAAACAGCGGAATCGTGGTTGACGTCTTATCGGCACGCAGGTGCTTGTGGCCAGATGCGCGTCCAGGTGTGTTTGAATAGCCGCGGAGACAGACACCGGGACTGGGCGCCACACGGCGGGGTCGCGCAATATGTGTTGACTGCCTCCCGGGGCGCGCGCCCATCTCGTGTCACACACTCCGGTGACAGGTGTTCCAAAGTGTATTAGGCCTAGACTCCAGCCTACCTGATATCTCCGTCGGAGGGGATTTTACCGCATAGCGGGAGGCTGGGGTTTGAACAGTAGGGCTTTGGAAAAGGTCATAAAGAGGTTCCATATGATTTGAATCACTTTCTCACTGCACACCTTTTGATTTGAACCTTCCATACATGTTTGTCCATGGTGGAAGTGGTCAGAAAGTAACTTTTTGGACCTGAATACCAACACATTCAGGAGATAGAGGTGCTCAAAGTTGACCCATTTTGCATACCCCACCATACCATGAGACATGTTTTCATCACTGAAAAAGATTAACGGTTCAAGTTTGATATAATTTGAAAGCTTACAAACAGGGTTGTCAAATTGCTTTATGATTTATATAAATAAATACAAATCTTCATAAAAACAACATTTTTTTAATCTTTAAAGTCAGTTATCTACAAACGTGTAAATAATTTAAAAAATAATGTTCAGATATATTGTAGCTCAGACTGTATTTTACGTCATCTGGGTTGTTTTTGTGTTGAGCCCGTCATTGGTTGAGATACAGCTTACTTAAGCAATAAGGCCTGAGGGGGTAAGATGTATGGCCAATATCAAATCTAATCACAGTTTATTTGTCACATGCACCGAATACAACAGGCCTTACAGTGAAATGCTTACTTACAGGCCCAACAGTGCAATTTTTTATAAAAAAATAGGTATTAGTTGAACAATAGATAAGTACAACAGTAAAAAGACAGTGAAAAAAAACAGTGGCGAGGCTATGTACAATAGCGAGGCTATAACAGTATTGAGGCTATATACAGGCACCGGTTAGTCTGTCTAATTGAGGTAGTATGTACTTGTAGGTATAGTTAAATTGACTATGCATATATGATAAACAGAGGGTAGCAGTAGCGTAAAAGAGGGGTTGGCGGGTGGTGGGTGGCGGGACACAATGCAGATAGTCCGGGTAGCCAATGTGCGGGGACACCGGCTAGTTGGGATAATTGAGGTAGTATGTACATGAATGTATAGTTAAAATGACTATGCATATATGATAAACAGAGAGTAGCAGCAGCATAAAAGAGGGGTTGGGGGGGCACAATGCAAATAGTCCACGGCAAAGAGCTGTTCTTACCCACGATGCAACGCAGAGTGCCTGGACACTACCTACCCTTAGCCGTGGAATATTGGCCATATATCACAAGCTCCTGAGGTGCCTTATTGCTATTATAAACTGGTTACCTATGTAATTAGAGCAGTAACAATATATTGTTGTCATACCACAGCTGTCAGCCAATCAGCATTTAAGGCTGGAATCACCCAGTTTATCATATAGATTTTTTAAAAACATTTTACCTTCATTTAACTAGGCAAGTCAGTTAAGAACAAATTCTTATTTTCAACGACAGCAATAGTGGTTAACTGCCTTGTTCATGGGCAGAACAACATATTTTTAACATATCAGCTCAGGGATTTGATCTTGCAACCTTTTGTGTACTAGTCCAACGCTCTAACTGCTAGGCTACCTGCCGCCCCACCCTGAATACTGCATGGGTGTCATGTTTTGGTTTATAAATGTACTATAATGTTGAAATTTCAACTTTCATATGGTACCACATGGATGGTTGGAGTTCCACACATCGTAGAATATTGACTTGAGTGGGAATATTCATTGTTATAAATTAAACTATCTATCTTCCGTAGGAAACCTACTGAAATCACAGAACTATAGATAATAGAATAGACATTCCCAAGTTAACTTTCAACAGTGGGTGGACCGGTGGACATGTTTCTGGTAGTAATCAGAAGTTAAAGTATCAATTCAATTTAAATGTCAGTGGTGTACCAGCTAAATTGCAGGGGTCTGAAGGGATAGGTCCATTCTATGAGTTCCATTTCTATGGTTGAAATGACACCCACCCTGTATTCAAGACTATTCAGTGTCTCAACCAATGTTGGGCACAACACAAACACCTCGGATTATGTAAAATAGGGTCTAAAGTACAACATTTCTGAAAATGATATTTTTGGGGGGAGTTTACACATTTTTAGATCATTTACATTCCTTTTTTTCATTCAAACATTTTTTTAAGAAATCCTAGAATAGTTTGACAAACCTGCTTTTAAGCTTTCAAATGATATCAAACTGAACAGTTGATCTTTTTCAGTGGTGAAGACACAATCAGGTCCAAAAAGTCACTTGCTGACTACTTCCACCATGGGAAAACATGTATGAATGTTTTTGTTCAAATCAGAAAATGATTGAAATCATTTGGAACAACCTAGACGGAACTGTAAACTCCATTATGATTTCCTCATGAAGAGGGATGACGACAAGGGAAAGAAAAAAACATGCATGAAAAAGGTACAGTGCATTCGGAAAGTATTCAGACCCCTTGACTTTTTCAACATTTTGTTACATTAAAGCCTTATTCTAAAATGGATTTTTTTCCTTATCAATTTCCACACAATACCTCATAATGACAAAACAAAAACAGGTTTTTAGAAATTTTTACAAATGTATATACACTACCAGTCAAACGTTTTAGAACACCTACTCATCCAAGGGTTTTTCTTTATTTTTTACTATTTTGTACATTGTAGAATAATAGTGAAGACATCACAACTATGAAATAACACATGGATTCATGTAGTAACCAAAGAAGAGTTAAACAAATCAAAATATATTTTATATTTGAGATTTTTCAAATAGCCACCCTTTGCCTTGATGACAGCTTTGAACACTCTTGGCATTCTCTCAACCATCATCACCTGGAATGCTTTTCAAACAGTCTTGAAGGACTTCCCACATATGCTGAGCACTTTTTGGCTGCTTTTCCTTCACTCTGCAGTCCGACTCATCCCAAACCATCTCAATTTGGTTGAGGTCCGGGGATTGTGGAGGCCAGCTCATCTGATGCAGCACTCCGTCACTCTCCTTCTTGGTAAAATAGCCCTTACACAGCCTGGAGGTGTGTTGGGTCATTGTCCTGTTGAAAAACAAATGATAGTCTCACTAAGCCCAAACCAGATGGAATTGCGTATCGTTGCAGAATTCTGTGGTAGCCATGCTGGTTAAGTATGCCTTGAATTCTAAATAAATCACAGACAGTATCACCATCAAAGCACCCCCACAGCATAACACCTCCTCCTCCATGCTTTAAGGTGGGAAATACACATGCGGAGATCATCCGTTCACCTACACCGCGTCTCAGAAAGACACGACGGTTGGAACCAGAAATCTCCAATTTGGACTCCAGACCAGAGAATGTCCATTGCTTGTGTTTCTTGGCCATAGCAAGTCTCTTCTTATTATTGGTGTCCTTTAGTAGTGGTTTCTTTTAGAGGTCAACCGATTAATCGGCATGGTCTTCTTGGCAGGCATGGTCTTCTACACATGGTTGATGATATTGCTAGGGTAACTAGCTTGTCCTGCGTTGCATATTATCAATGCGTTGCCTGTTAATTTATCATCGAATCACAGCCTACCTCAACTTCACCAAACGGGTGATGGTTTAACAAAAGCGCGTTCGCGAAAAAGCACAATCGTTGCACAAATGTACCTAACCATAAACATCAATGCCTTTCTTAAAATCAATACACAGAAGTATTTTTTTTTCAACCTGCATATTTAGTTAAAAGAAATTAATGTCGGCAGGCAATATTAACTAGGGAAATTGTGTCACTTCTTGCGTTCAGTGCAAGCAGAGTCAGGGTATATGCAACAGTGGCTCGTTGCGAACTAATTTGCCATAATTTTACATAATTATGACATAACATTGAAGGTTGTGCAATGTAACAGCAATATTTAGACTTAGGGATGCCACCCGTTCGATAAAATACGGAACGGTTCCGTATTTCACTGAAATAATCAAGGTTTTGTTTTCCGAAATTATAGTTTCCGGATTTGACCATATTAATGACCAAAGGCTCGTATTTCTGTGTTTATTATATTATAATTAAGTCTATGATTTGATATTTGATAGAGCAGTCTGACTGAGCGGTGGTAGGCAGCAATAGGCTCGTAAGCATCCATTCAAACAGCACTTTACTGTGTTTGCCAGCAGCTCTTAGCATTGTTTGATGCACAGTGCTGTTTATGTCTTCAAGCCTATCAACTCCTGAGATTAGGCTGGCAATACTAAAGTGCCTATAAGAACAGTTCTTGTTCTTGACATTTTCCAGATTGACTGACCTTCATGTCTTAAAGTAATGATGGACTGTTGTTTCTCTTTGCCTATTTGAGCTGTTCTTGCCATAATATGGACTTGGTCTTTTACCAAATAGGGCTATCTTCTGTATACCCCTCCTACCTTGTCACAACACAACTGATTGGCTCAAACACATTAAGAAGGAAAGAAATTCCACAAATGTATTTTTATCAAGGCACACCTGAATACATTCCAAATGCGCTGTATACATAGTGTACAGATGTGATGATAGGGTTGATAAAACATTTTGTTTGGAATATGGATTGTGTGTTCAGATAGGGACAGGGACAGCCAAGGTCGGTGTGTGTTTCACGTTTGAAGTTTTATTAGTCGTATGTTTCAGGGGGTTTGAGAGAGAGAGAGGGAGGGAGAGAGAGAGAGAGAGAGAGGGAGAGAGAGAGAGAGGGAGGGAGGGAGATAGAGAGAGGGAGAGAGAGATGGAGGGAGGGAGGGAGAGAGAGAGAGAGAGAGATGGAGGGAGGGAGAGAGAGATGGAGGGAGGGAGAGAGAGATGGAGGGAGGGGAGAGAGAGAGAGAGAGGGAGAGAGAGATGGAGGGAGAGAGGGAGAGAGAGAGAGATGGAGGGAGGGAGAGAGAGAGAGAGAAATGGAGGGAGGGAGAGAGAGAGAGAGAGAGAGAGAGAGGGAGAGAGAGAGAGAGAGAGAGAGAGAGGGAGAGAGCAAGAGAGAGAGAGAGAGAGAGCAAGAGAGAGAGAGAGAGGGAGAGAGAGAGAGAGAGAGAGAGACCGCTGTGACTGACCCAAAATTAAGGAAATCTTTGACTATGTACAGACTCAGTGAGCATAGCCTTGATATTGAGAAAGGCCGCCGAAGGCAGACCTGGCTCTCAAGAGAAGACAGGCTATGTGCACACTGCCCACAAAATGAGGTGGAAACTGAGCTCCACTTCCTAACCTCCCGCCAAATGTACGACCATGATAGAGACACATATTTCCCTCAGATTACACACACCCATAAAGAATTCAAAAAGAAATCCAATTTTGATAAACTCCCATATCTACTGGGTGAAATACCACAGTGTGCCATCACAGCAGCAAGATTTGTGACCTGGCAACCAGTGAAGAACAAACACCATTGTAAATACAACCTATTTTTATGTTTATTTATTTTCCCATTCGTACTTTAACTACAACACTAAATATATATATATATATATATATAATAAATATAAATATATATAATATGACATTTAAAATGTCTTTATTCTTATGGAACTTTTGTAAGTGTAATGTTTACTGTACATTTTTTTATTGTTTATTTCACTTTTGTTTATTATCTATTTCACTTGCTTTGGCAATGTAAATGTTTGCCATGCCAATAAAGCCCTTAAATTGAAATTGAATTGAGAGAGAGAGAGACTAGGGCACGTTTGTGTGTTTGTTGAGAACAAGGATTTGGAATCTCAAACACAGGAGCAACAGATGGTGTGTACGGATTTTGTCTCCTTGGCTGGGAGATTTGGTGTGTATGTGTATATCTTCACTGGAAGCCTGTCATATGCCCATTCTGCTGTACCCATGGGGACTGCATGACATCACACCTCACTGCTCCTTGAACTGAACTCTGGGATAGCACTGCACTGCACCCATAACCACAGATCTAGAGCCAGCCCTCCCAATCTGTGACCTATCCCTAACCCTTTTTTTTTTAAACCTTTATTTAACTAGGCAAGTCAGTTAAGAACAAATTCTTATTTTCAATGACAGCCTAGGAACAGTGGGTTAAGTGCCTGTTCAGGGTTGCAAAACGACAGATTTGTACCTTGTCAGCTCGGTGGTATGAACTTGCAACATTCCAGTTACTAGTCCAACACTCTAACCACTAGGCTACCCTGCCGCCCCATTAACGAACAACACATCAGAACTGGCCCAGGATCAGTTACAAGTAAAACGGGAACACTTTACTTAAACCTTATAGGTGTAATGCTTTATAACTTGACTGTAAACATGTGTATGAGCATTTATAATGTCTTATAAACCACATACATACTGGCCCTCAGCTTCTCCTTTTGAAAGGTGATGAGGTCAATGTGACGTCATGTGACAGTGAGTGATTCGCCTGGTATGTCTATGGCAACACGTGACTGGTTTAGGGGGAAGTCTGATGAGCTTCCAGGTTTTTAAGTGACCTGGGTCATTCGTTTTGGAGTTGGTGCTCTGGTGTTTAAGGGTACAAGCACCCCACTGTACATTATTTAGTCGATTTGCATTCTCCCGTTGATCTATGCTGTGCCTAGTGTCTCGGGTAGTCTATTTCATGAAACTCATTATATTCGATTTACATTTGCTGCTCTGTTGAATATTAATCTCTTTTTGCTCTCTCAACCACTTCATTCATCTAGTGTGCGTGTGTGGAAGGGTGTCTGTGTGCGTGTGTGGTAGGGTGTCTGTGTGCGTGTGTGGTAGGGTGTCTGTGTGCGTGTGTGGTAGGGTGTCTGTGTGCGTGTGTCACAGACAGATTGCTCTTCCCCCTCCTGTGGATGTGTGGTGTTGTGTTTTGTAGTTATGATAGGCTCCGCCCCTCAGTCTCCCCCACAGCATAAACCAGACGCAAAAAGGTCTCTCTCAGGGCATGTGTGTGTGTGTGTGTGTGTGTGTGTGTAGGTCTGTGCGTGAGCCATTGAATTTTACCAAGGGAGCATTTTGCTTTTGGCTTACAAATTAAAGTGGAGAGCAGTGAAAAATATAATGCAGAACATTTTTGGGGGTAAAATATGAAGTATTTTCCAAATATGAAGCCTCGTGCTGTGTAAGCTCTGGCTTTTCTCCACACAATATGGAACACTCATCACAATACATTTAGATTCATGCAATGAAAATTCCTTCACATCCAAGCAAATTACATATATAAGAGGACAGTACTGGCTTTTCATATTCAGTGTCAGTGCATTCATCCCGAAGACAAATACATTGTAGCACAGAGTGATTTAAAAAAATGTTTTTAACCTTTATTTAACGAGGCAAGTCAGTTAAGAACAAGTTATTATTTACAATGACGGCCTACCCCTGCCAAACCCTCCCCTACCCCGGCCAAACCCGGACGACGCTGGGCCAATTGTGCGCCGTCCAATGTGACTCCCAATCGCGGCCGGATGTGATACAGCCTGGATATGGTATTTGAGAAATATATTTGTAGAATGGACATTCCCTTTCCAAAGCAACATTCTGTAGTGGGTTCCCTGGCTGCCATATTGTGAGGACCATTTACAATGTCATCCGTATAATATGGCTTTTTAAAACATTTGATTTAACCTTTATTTAACTAGGCAATTCAGTTAGGAACAAATGATTTTTTACAATGACGGCCTACCAAGAGGCAAAAGGCCTCCTGCCGGGACGGGGGCTGGGATTAAACCTAAAAAGAACGGACAAAACACACAGCACGACAAGAGAGGCACCACAACACTACATAAAGACAGACCTAAGACAACAACACAACATGGTAGCAACACATGACAACAACACGGTAGCAACACAACATGACAAAGGGCAAGAAGTTAGAGACAACGCATCACGTGAAGCAGCCTTACAAGTGTTAGTAAGAGTGTTCATGATTGAGTCTTTGAATGTAGAGATGGCTTACCATTCTCCCCCTCCCCTTCCCCTCTCTGACTCCCCCCTCTAGATGTGGTCACCTCCTTGCCGCCCCTCCCCCCGGGCATTATGGACTGTGTGGAGGCAGAGATTGGGTGTGAAGCAGATCCCCAGTGCAAGGAGCTGTACAGCACCTTGCGGTACTGTGTGTCTGAGGAGGAGGTGGCTCCGCAGGGGAGCAAGGCCAGGATAGGGTGCCTGGAGGCCCTGAGCGCCCTGCACTACCCCCCCCTGTTGGCCTGCAAGTGTCAGCGCGGCGCACGCAGAGAGGAGCACTGCCTCCGAGTCTACTGGAGTGTCAGGATCCTGCAGAGTGAGTGTGTGTACATGTGAGCGTGTGTGAAAAAGGGAAAAGTGTGTGTTTGTGTGTGTGTGTGACATAAATGTGTATGTTTGTTACTAGCATGTAGAAGTAAGGATTCAGTATAGACTTCTAGCACCACTGGTTCTTGACTCACCATTTGGCCACGACTAGATTGGGCCCTTAGCCGTCCTCTGTGACCCGACCCTACATCCACCGTGTGATGCTACTGTCAAAGCACGGCCACCCGTCCTACTGCGTCCTAAATGGCACTCTATTCCCTACATAGTGGGCACCCTATTCCCTATGGGCCCTGGTCAAAAGTAGTGCACTACGTAGGGAATAGGGTGCCACTCCGTCCGCACATCGATGAGGGTGAATGACAGCTAATGGAGTTATTCCCCATGCCCTGTTAGTCACCATGCATATGGTAATTACACACTACTCTAACAGAGTGAGTGCTCTCCCCTACCGTGTCATTAGGAAAAATAATGACCGGGATTTACATATGAACAGAATAAGATATGTATATTTAGGTTGTACCCACACCCATGTAATTATTTCAAATCTGGAACAACATGCCTATTATTAGGTAAATATATCCATGCTAGATTTTAAGAGTAGGTGTTATTATGATGTTGGCAGAAGCTGTGTGAATATAATGAAATGGTGTTTGTCTGATTCGAGTCCCTGTTATAATGTGATGTTTCCCTGCGTGTTCCGTTATCTTGTGATTCAGTCTCCTGTGGTGTGGGGAGATTATGATGCGATTAGGGATGCATAGATTACGTGGTGATCTCTCCTGCGTGTCATGGTTAGGTTACAATGCGATATCATGGTGTTGGGGTTGTGATATAACGTTGTCTCCGATGTTGTCATGATGAGGTTGTAATGTGATGTTCTCCTCTGTGATCATGTAGGTTATGAGGACTTGGAGGCGTCTCCCTATGATGACTCGCCAGTGGAAATGTCTCACATGGCCTCCATAGTGGCCGCAGGTAGCCAACGACACAATCCCCCCCATTACATTAAAACCCTCAGGCACTCCTGTTCAATATATCAATACACTACAAAACCCAATCAATCAACTCATCTACACAGCCCTCAAGTGACCAGATGTCTACTTTCTTTCCTCTATCTATCTCCCTCGCTCTCCTCTTCCTCTCTATATCTCTCCTCCTCTCTATCTTTCCCCATTCCCCTCTCTCTCTCAGCCTCCTCTCTTCCTCTAGATGGACAGAACGCGTGTCTGAAGGCAGCCCAGGACTGTGGTCTGTATGAGAAATGCGGGTCCCTGAGGTCTGAGTACGTCCTGGCCTGCACTAAGCGCGTCCCAGGCTTGGACCACTGCAACAGGCAGAAGTGCCACCGGGCGCTGCGGCGCTTCCTGGAGCGTGTCCCAGGGGAGTACAGCCTGGGGTTGTTGTTCTGCCCCTGTACTGACAAACTGTGTGGGGAGAGACGCAGGAAGACCATCGTCCCTTCCTGTTCCTACCAGGAGAGAGACGGGGAACAGCCCAACTGTCTGCATCTGCAGAGCTCCTGCACGAGGGACCAACTCTGCAGGTCAGACACACAACATGTACGCACACATAAACACATGTGTCTCTTATAAGCGCTCACATTTTCATATGTGTACGTGTGTGTTTGTGTGTCTGTCTCAGGTCCAGACTGGCTGATTTCCAGCATAACTGCCAGTCCTCCGGCCACTACCCCTCGGGCTGTTTCAGAGATAGTGGAACAGTGTGCCTCAAATCCTACGCCGGACTCATCGGTAAGAGAGAGGAGATGAGGCTATAGGAGAACGAGCGATGCAGATATATGAAGGATGGAGAGGGGTGAGATGAGGGAGGAGAGAGATGGAGAGAATAAAGAGTATTCTAGGATATAGATTTGGGTGGATCACTAGAGAGTGATAAAGATGACAAGAGGGTGTTATCGGGTCATGTCAGGGGTGGGTGAGTGGGGCGTCAGATGGCCAGCGGTAGGACTTGACCTTTTGCAGTAGGAGTTGACCTCTGTAACCTTTGACCCCCTCCTCCAGGCACCATCATGACCCCCAACTACCTTAGCAACAGCACTATGGACGTGGCCCTGTGGTGCAATTGTGAGGGCAGTGGCAACCAATGGAAGAACTGCCTGAAGATCCAGAACATGTTCACCAATAATGTCTGTCTGGGTGAGTCTATACATCCACCTACCTGTCAATTAACCATCTAACCAATCAATGCAATTTTCATACGGCAAGCAATTCATTTACTACTTGACACTTCAATCCATCAATCTGTCACATGGTCAGCTACACTCGCTCTCATGCACTCATGTGAACATGCACACACACACACACACAATATGTAATGTACTGTGTCTATCTGTCCGTCTCACAGAGAACTCCATAAGTACCATGGGTAGCTCCCCCCCTCGGCCAGTGGAGAGCATTCTTCCCCCTTCCCCTCGTCCCTCCCCCCTGGACCAGCAGAACAAACTCAGCAACAACGCCCAGGATGAGCTCAGTAACAACGCTGTGAGTACTACTACTCAACATTACCCAATGCTAACCTAACATTACTCAACATTACCCAATACTACCTAACATTACTCAATATTACCCAATACTACGTAATAATACTCAACATTACCCAACACTACTTAACATTTCTCAACATTACCCAATACTACCTAACATTTCTCAACATTACCTAATATTACTCAACATTACCCAATACTACCTAACATTACTCAACATTACCCAATACTACCTAACATTACTCAATATTACCCAATACTACGTAATAATACTCAACATTACCCAACACTACTTAACATTTCTCAACATTACCCAATACTACCTACCATTTCTCAACACTACCTAATATTTCTCAACATTACCCAATACTACCTAACATTTCTCAACATTACCTAATATTACTCAACATTACCCAATACTACTTTGCATTACTCAACATTACCCAATACTATCTAACATTACTCAACATTACCAAATACTACCTAACATTACTGAACATTACCTAGTGTTACTTAACATTACCCAATACTACCTAACATTACTTAACATTACCCAATACTACTTAACATTACACAACATTACCCAATACTACCTAACATTACTCAATACTGCCTAACATTGCTTAACATTGTGCAATATCCAATTTCAATCAAATTGATTTATAAAGCCCTTCTTACATCAGCTGATGTCACAAAGAGCTGCACAGAAACCCAGCCTAAAACCCCAAACAGCAAGCAATGCAGGTGTAGAAGCACGGTGGCTAGGAAATATTCCCAAGAAAGGCCAGAACCTAGGAAGAAACCTAGAGAGGAACCAGGCTATGAGGGGTGGCCAGTCCTCTTCCGGCTGTGCCGGGTGGAGATTATAACAGAACATGACCAAGATGTTCAAATAATCACAGTTGTTGTCGAGGGTTCAACAGGTCAGCACCTCAGGAGTAAATGTCAGTTGGCTTTTCATAGCCGATCATTCAGAGTATCTCTATCGCTCCTGCTGTCTCTAGAGAGTTGAAAACAGCAGGTCTGGGATAGGTAGCACGTCCGGTGAACAGGTCAGGGTTCCATAGCCGTAGGCAGAACAGTTGAAACTGGAGCAGCAGCACGGCCAGGTGGACTGGGGACATCAAGGAGTCATCAGGCCAGGTAGTCCTGAGGCATGGTCCTAGGGCTCAGATTCTCAGAGAGAGAGAAAGAGAGAGAGAGAAAGAGAGAGAATTAGAGAGAACATACGTAAATTCACACAGGACACCGGATAAAACAGAATAAATACTCCAGATATAACAGATTGACCCTAGCCCCACGACACATAACTACTGCAGCACAAATATTGGAGACTGAGACAGGAGGGGTCAGGAAACTCTGTGGCCCCGTCCGACGATACCCCCGGACAGGGCCAAACAGGCAGGATATAACCCCACCCACCCACAATACTACCTAACTTTACTCAACATTACCCAATTTACCTAGCATTACTTAACATTACCCAATACTACCTAATATTAGTCAACATTACCCAATACCATTTAACATTACTCAATACTACCTAACATTACTCAACTCTACCCAACATGACCTAACATTACCCAATATTACCTTACATAACCTGACATTAACCAATACCACCTAACATTACCCAGTACTACCTGACATTACTCAACACTACCCAATATTACCTAACATAACCTGCCATTATCCAATGCCACCTAACATTACCCAATACTACCTAACATTGCTCAACATTACCAATACTACCTAACATTACTCGACATTACCAATACAACCTGCCATTACTCGACATTACCCAATATTACCTAACATAACCTGCCATTGCCCAATGCCACCTAACATTACCCAATACTACCTAACATTGCTCAACATTACCAATA